>NW_016161069.1:23679-45654 GCF_001687245.7 Rhagoletis zephyria
TATGAAAGAATATAAAGATTCGCAAGTAGAAATAATATTTTAACCAATTTAAAATTCTTTGATTAACAACAAAATCCCATTTTTTATTACCAGTCATTTCTGTGAATATAATGCAATTGTGATTCTTGTTTTAAATACATATCGTCCAGAATAAAAACACACATTTTAATTTAAATATTTTTATTTCAAACCCTGATAAATTTCAGCTAGACATATCTATGTATGTTTGTATCTGTAAATTGTACTTGCTAATTGACTAACTTAAAAACGTATAATTTTACCTTTTTTAAATCCGTACATATCTTGTACATTATTGTGGTCCTTCAAAATTAACATCTCAATTCTATATGGTGCTCCCTATTAATTTTGTTCTATGTAAAAAAAAGGCACCAATTAAATTTTCAAAATTTTAAAATAATTTTTAGGGATTGTTACCAAACAATGAAAAATGAATGAAAATATTAAACTTTGACTTATTTTGTTATAGGTAATAAACGCTTAAACGTTAAACATTTATTTATTGGAATCAATTAAGATATATGTATGTACATCCCCAAATAACCTAGGATATAATTTTGAAACTACGAGTAGGTATTAAGGGATTTCCCTTAAACTGAAAAAGGCTTTAGAAACTTCGAAAAACTCTAAACTTTGAGATTAAAAAAAACCGGTTTGTCGACAAAAAAATCCGTTTATTCGATATTCGAAAAAACCAATGGAAACCGGTTTGGAAAACCTGATTCAATCACCCTAGTAGCGACCTATAAATGTTGTTTTAAAATTTTGAAATTTTCGTATAAGCCTTTATTTTCTACATAGAACACAATAAAGGGGATATGCCATAAAAAATGTATATTTAAAATTTAATAAGGATGCACGTGCGTACAAATACTTTTTTATTCATACTAGTTATTTGCGCATAAAGTATTTTGTGTATTCTTGTTTATCCATTTTTTGTTTGCTTTTTTTATATTGGATACGTTTTGTTCAAATTGATTTTATTTTATTTTTTTTTGCAGTACAATGCGGTATGTCAGAAGTTTACGAAAACCAATACCTTCCCAAATCATTAAATTGCAAATAAAAAAATGAGATAGTAAACAAATGAAAAAATATTAAGTAAAAAAAAGAAAGTTCCTCGTCACTCAGTTATCAATCAGCTACAAATGAAAAAATCTATATTACACTCACCTCCAAAAGTTCGTAAATCTTACTTTTTATTCATGTTTCAATTAATATTTTCTTTTTTGCTTTCTTAACTTGTTTAGTTTTTTTAGTAAACCGTATTACTAATTCTTTTTTTATTTTATAGTTTGAATTTTGCGTTTATATGTTTTGTTCTAAAAAAACAATAAAAACACATTAGCTTAGATAAAATTATGTTATGTGTATATAAGAAATAAGGTGCACCAAGTTACGATAAGTCTATTTTTTTTTTCAATTTTTTAACTTACAATCAAACTACACTTGATAAACTACTCACACCTTGCTGCCAACCACTGCTATTATGCAAGCTTGCTTACACATATGTATGTATGTTTATATGCTCGTGAAATATATATGCTTTACTTTTCACTTATACATATACTTGATCATATAAATATAAGCACAGATTTTCACGTAATAACCTACACATATGAATACTTAAAAGTTTAACACAATCACAATATTAATTTTCCACAGCAAACTACACATTTGCAAAAGATTATTTCTGTTCCAGTTATCAAAATTCGTAGACTGTTTCCGAAGCCTTCAGACATCATCCACTCGAAAGAATTTTGGAATTGCGCAAAGCGTCAGAAAAAATCAAATAAGCTTGCAATTTTGCTGAAAATTGGCAAATATGAAGTTTTGTTTATAAAATACTAACAATTTTTTTTATGAAAAACATGATTACTATAAAAAAAAAAATCTCTGTGCGGAAACTTTTCCTAGTGTCTGTACATATTTTATAGACTCAAATACTAGATAATTGATTGGGCTCAAATGCATAGCATTCAGTTTATATAATTGTCTATTGTGCATAGGGCAAACTAATTTCCGGTAGGTGGAGGTGGAGTCAAGGCATCGCTAAAAGCCGTATTTATTGTCTGACGCAGACTATGTTTTAAACATGTAAAAATAAGTATTTATACCGGTAGCTGGCGCTGGTGGGGAGATATTTCTGAAAGTCCTAATTATTATTCGATTTGACACAACTACGTGGCAAAAAAATATTTAAAATCGTCTGGATAATCGACACTACATATTTAAAACAACTTACAGCCAGATTACATTCAAATTCTGCAAAATCGCTGATTAATCCATATCTCAAATCTGCTATAATTTGCCGGTAATTTAATGTATTAAAATAGGAACAAATAGGTAAGCACAATTTTACAAACACTACTAAGTACTTACTTCAAAGAGTATTGATTGTCACCATCTGAGATTTTGCAAAATATGCTATCTTTTGCAGAATTAATAAATTGGCTGTTAAAGTGCATTTTCTTCCATATAAAAGATTTTGTCGAGCATACTTGAATAAGTTTGCTAGTGGGCTATAAAACTACATACCTCAATTTTTTCTAAAAATTCTGAATAAAAATTTTAAAATTTTTGGGTGCATTTGTTAAAGTTTTACAACTTTTGTATGAAGTTTGAAATAAGGATTTGAGTGGTGCTGGTTATATAATGTGCTAGACTTTTATAAAAAAAAATCTTAAGATTAAATAAAAATAGCCAAAACTGGTCAAAATGTCACTCAACTTAATCAGCTGACCACAAGTGTATATTAATTTTATTAATTTTTTTTTTTAACGTAATTGATTTTTATATATATAGATGCATAGGATTTTTGATGTATTACAGAGTATAACATAGTATAAGGTCTTTCTGATCTGCTGGTCTTAATTTTAAGAATGTGTCTCCTCTAGTTGCCTTTTCTTCTTATAAACCCAACGTTTACAAAGCTGTGCCATTGGAAAACCGGTTTTTACCTTGCAATCCGTGCACCGTGCTAGGGCTATGCAACACTTCGAGAATACCCTTATAATAGGGGTATTCTCTAAGTCTTGCACGATGCACGGATCGCACGAAATGCAAAAATACTATTTCAAATTTGGAAGAGTACGAGAGCACCCCATTGCAAACTGGTAGCATGCATAGGTAGCAAGAAGCGAAATTCTGTATCAAATACAATAACAAGATACGGCAAAAAAAAGAGAAAGTAGTATTTATCTTGCTATGCTTTTTTTTTTGCAAAATGTGCATCGGTTCAGATGTTGCATACTTTGCAGTGATAGGAAATGCTGCTTCACATTAGAGGCTTACGCCGACAGGCATTGCGGCGGCGGCGTGGTCAACGTCAAAAATATTCGGCGGCGGCGGCGACGCCGGCGCGTCTGGAAACGCCGGCGCTACTTCTCATAAGGTAGATTTCAAAGAGCCATGAGGCTACTAATCTTATCATTTCAACTCGTCAGCGTTAGGCATTCGCCATGCCAATTATTCTATTATTATAATTCTATTTATTTCATTATTGAATTAGTTTTAAATTTAAATATTGTTACTTCCTACTTGAATTAAAATGTTGAGTGTCTGGCGCTGATTGATGGGCGAACAGAAGAAGGTCTGAGGTATATACATACATACACACACGGATCTCTATATTCTCTACAGATCCGTATGTACTATTTAAATTTAAAGAAAAAAAAATTGTTTAAAGTTTAGTTATTGGGGTAATTTATGTCGCTCTCAATAAATTTTTGCAATAGTCTTATCAACTCGAACCAGAATGGGACTTTTTGACCCACTGTTGAAAAAAATGGCTTATAGATGGTTAAAACTTCCACTAAAATATGAAGCGCCAAATTTTTCTAAGGAGAACCGAATGTAATGAAAAATAATACTAATGTTTACCATAAAGAGGGAACTTTAACCCTGTGTAGAAAACATAGCGATGCGAGGGAGCAAAACCTTCCTGGGGTTTGACCACCACTAAGGAATGCTAACGTAATTTTCACACAGCCACCTAGTACTTGTATACGTATGTGGGACCCCAGAATAAAATAACTTACGAATGTAAATATTAGCAAAAAAGTGTTTGTTTAAAATATTAAAAAAATACATAGAAAAATCAACTTGTCTTTGATTTATCTTCAATAATTGAGGAGTTAGATGCAAAGAGGCCGCTTCTATTAAAACTGCTTTCTGAGATATTGGAGCTAAAGTTTTTGATGTGTTATAAGTTTCTTGTTGTTGTAGTAGGTGTATAAAAAAGTAGTATTTTTGTAGTATAGAAAAGAATTGTCTACTGCGGAAAAAAATCGTTAGATTACCAGTATTCGACCCTAATTTAACTGTAATAAACGCTGTCGTCAAAAAATATGTTACCTATGTTTTTTCTAAGTTATGCTATTTTTGGAAAAAATAAAGGAGATCATACTCTTGTCCAGTGGCCCAAATTATGCAAAAAAAACTAATTTAAAAATGTAATTTTCATTTCGTAAAATTGTGTTTTTATACAAGTAATATTTAGTTCCTTCAAACGATGTATTCAATGTACATACATCATGAAAATTTTGTACAAAATTCCTTAGGCGCCGAACGCCGCCGCCGCCGCCGCCGCGCCGATATTTTCGTAACTCGGCGGCGGCGCGTGAGGAATGACAAAAAACGGCGGCGGCGGCGGCGTGGCTCGGCGGCGTATACCTCTACTTCACATGCGTTTTGTTGTTGGGTGTTTGCAAGTTAAGTAATCCATGCTACGTGTAACGGCTTTGCAAAATTTCGAGAATACCCTTATAATGTTTTTCAGAGTAGTATTCATCACCTTTTCCGCCTACTTTAACTTCTTCTTATTTGGCGACTTCAACAAATCATGCCAGTCGATTCTCTTCAGTCCCAACTGATGCCAATTGGAATGCCAAGTGAAGCCATGTCCTTCTCCACTTCCTCTTTCCATTGCAGTGGAGGCCTCTCTCTTCCTAATTTGTCGAAACATTCTCAAATCGCCCTTCAATCGTCTAACTTGGTGAAAAATGTTAGTTTTAGCCATTGAAGCCTTCAGTGACATTGACCTTCCCTATTAACAATTATTTTCTAGCAACAATTAAAAATATAATAGTCTCAAATGAGCTATGTATGTAGTATGTCATAATATCAGACAAATAGCAGATATAATCTTATATTTTTTTTTGTTCAATGGAGCTGAAAATTTATGGTCATTGTTATTTTTTTGTAACTTTAATAATCATACCAGCTGATATCATCCATTAACAATATTGCTTACATAGGTATGTATGTTTATCAGCATTGTGCTTGTACAAAACAACATACATACATACATATGTACATATGTACTATGTTCTGGACCGATAAATTCACTCATACTTATGTACATATATGTAGAAATAAGTTTAATTCCACAAAAAAACAAAGCATTTTTTTTTTTTTAAATAATAGCATATGTATAATTTTTTAATATCTACTTAACAAATACATACATAGGTTAGCTAGCAGTAACATTGTTTGTCTCTCTTCTTTTTTGGTATTTTTTCATATTGAATTCGTTGGTTATTTCGAACGCGCGCACTTATCCTACATACATTATGCGCTTTTCCCCATTCAAATTGCTACTACAAATATCGAAAACAAAACTCAATAAAAAAAAAATATAAATAAACCGCTACCACCAACCATCAACTGCCACTGCTAATTTGTATTTCCAACTGCCACAATATTTGACGACGACTGGCGAATGCGTTGCTGCGCTTCTACGTTCATTTTTATACACTGTAAACGTCCGTTAAAAAATAAATTTCGCATTGAAAATCTACTTTAAAAAAAAATAAAAAATAATTAAATCATTTGATCTGGCAATGCAAAAATTAATTTCGGCTTCTGCCTCTGCTGTATGCGCATCTTTACTTTGAAACGCAGACGAATCCAGCCGTAAAGTCTGCTGTGAAATCGGTGAGTGGCTTATACGTAAATGTATGTAGCTAGTAGTAAACCATATAACTAAAGCTCAGTATATAATCCTATTTGTTAGCATTAATCCCAACTAACATTTGGTAACTGTACTGTTGATTCTTTTGTTCGTTTTATTGTACCAAAGTTTTATAGTTATTAACGCTGTTAATGCATATGATACGCTTGTAATTAGGCTTACATACATACATATATTCTAATTGTCGATACCTACTAATTCGAAATCCATTCTCTCCCACAAAAAATCCCAATTACGTGCAGGTAAAAGAGGGTTCACGTGGCGTCAAAAGCGCCTACAAAGATTTCAAATCAAAATTACGCGACATTACACCACCGAATAGCTCGTCCACACACTTTCGTTCGCATCTCACATCGAATTCACAACACGATCGCATTGACGGCAATAGCATCGGCAGTGGCAGCGCTTTAGGTGTGGGATTCGGTTATGGCAAAACTAAATCTATAGGCGGTCATCATTCAGCGCCTAGTTCGCCAATTTTTAGCAATAAACGTACAGCAGCCGGAAGTGGGGTTGGTGGCAGCATTACAGGTGGCAATACATCAACGGCTGCCTGCTTTCAGTACGCCAGTCCGGATGATCTAAATGGCTCCAATCAGTATATACGACGTGCCCCGCCTTTGGCTACGTCTAGCTCAAGTGCGCACATACAGCAGAACGGTTTTGCGGGCCTTACGCATGGCACTACTCATCTTGCTGCTCATTTGGCTCCGTCTCCAACCATTAGCCCGGCAAGCTCGCTCTGTTCGTCGGAGATGAATTTGTCACAGGAACTACAAAACCATCCGCTATTTAAGCCGCCACTAGTGGATCGTAGCGTGAGTACTGTTATTAATAAAAAAAATTAGCTATGTTTATCAATTCGTGGAATGTATTTAGTAAAATCACATGAATTGGTTTTAAACTACGTTTCATGAAAATGATTTCGTGAAATGACAAACGCATAAACGTATGTATGTATGTGTTATATTGGTGCATTTAATTTAAGTATTTCGATGATACGTTGGTGTATGTATGTATGGTGTATTTTATGTGTCGGGCAGGCGTTGCCAATCGTGCGTTGTGTTGCGCTAAACTATATCTTAGAGCTTAGACAGAAATAAGGCAAGTTAAATCGAGATTAACTGTGCAGTTTATCCGGTCGAAATTGTACCATGACAGACGGCAGTATTTCGGATGTAGCGAGCCGCGAGTTAGTGGATTCGAATCCCGATTAAGCCATGCCTATCTGTCCATCCGTTTGCCTGTGCACAAGATAGCTCGAGTGAAAATTGAAATATATTAACGAAACTTGGTAGGTTTATTTCTTTTGAGCTAAGGACAGATGATTTTGAAAATGAGCAAGAACGGACAATACCCAAGGTTACCTCCCATGTACCGGTAGTTTGCAGAAATACTACAGAAACTGTAATAGGAACTTCTGCAGCTTATTCACGCAAAATTGATATTTACAATGATCGCTTTTCGTAAAATATGATTATATTTAATTTGTATTGTTTTCGTTATTTTCGGTCTGACAACAATTATGTATATTGCAACAATTTTACTGAATTCGATGCCGTTTTTTTAATGAAAAATGTTTTGTGTGAAATACGATTATTATGGATTTTCGGAATTACTATTAATTTGTTTCTTAAGAGTAATTGAGCTTATTATCGAAAATTCTTACCATGTAACGGTCGTTTTGAGAAAGGCGCGAAACTATATTTACCACGTTCGTCGAGCATCGCGTATGGCGGGGCCGTGGAGTGGGTAGAGCACATTTATATTCCAGTCTTCCGGCATGCGTTCATCTGTCTGTACCTTACCCCCTTGTTGTATTTCAGGCGCATAATTGCTATTCGCACGTGGTTACCTCGTATTCGTGGAACATCAACTCTCATTAGAAATGCACTATATTTTTTGGCATTATAGCCCTTAAAACAGAACCGTACTGAGTTGCCAATCACACTTTATTTTATATTAGTAAATACCCTGCGTGCTTCACTGCGCCTTAAAAGTGTTTTTGTGTTGTTACTCCCTCTCAAAACTCTTACCCTGTCTTATCAATTTAACTGAATACAATTTTTTCAAATAGGTCCAGCTTCAAAAATATGCTCGGCGGTAAACTTTCTTAAACCTTTTTCTTTTTACATCAGTATTGTAATATTTCATTTATTTTATCAATTTAAATCTTTCAAACAGGTCACAACCCCCTTCAAAAATATTTTCGGCAGTAAACTTTCCTAAACCTCTTTAGTTTAATATCCATATTAATTATCCATATTATCTGATCAATTTACCTAAACTACAATTTTCAAATAGGTGGCAACTCTGCAATTTTTTTTCTTCTTTATTTAAAGTTAGACCTCAAGCAATACATCGGTGAAAACTGCGTTCGATTCCATGCATTAGTTTACGATTGTTGGACGTATAAACAAACCAACAGACAGGCAAACCTTCTAAACACTGTTGATTTGGCTTCTGTTGCTTCTTTAATATCTATAATGTACACTTGTCTGCCCGCCTGCCTGGCTCTCTGATTTGTAAGCGTTTAATGCCTGTATTTTAAATACATACATATGCACCCACTGGGAAAATAGGGGAACACCTTACGAGGTAATCCATGTTTTCTTTCAGCTTTTAGTACTAAAATTGTCATCATGACCAATGCAATCTGCTAGTAAAAAACTCGGCGGCACGTTATTTTGCAAATTGATAACGTAATGCGTCGACGGAGGTGTTCATTTTGTGCCTTTCTAGTAAATGACATTGAAAACATGGATTACCTCGTAAGGTGCTTACCTATTCTCCCAGTGGGTAGGTATGTAGGTATGTTGCTGCTCTCACAATACTTGTACATAATTAATTTATACATATATTTATTTAATGGGTAGGTACTTGTTCACATATCTTTATGTGTATGTATGTATGCATTAATGTTCATTGTTATCATTACATTGCGTTCTGATCAGTTTTGTTTTGTTCTTTTTCTTTATATTTTTCATATTTTTATGTACTCGCATTTCTGTTGCACATACTCTATGTTGTTGTTGTTTTGCTCATAAAATCGACCGTGAAATTAAACCCCGCCAAAAACAAAAAAAAAAAAACCAATCGCACGAAATTTGGCCAAAAATCATCTATACCATTTTCCTACTACCCAAAATAAATTTAAAAAAATAAACAACGATACGCTTTGAATAACAATCAACACCACATATACCCATCTACCAAACAATCTTAAATGATTCGAATAATTTCTTATCATACGCGCACACAGCTTAAACCCAGCAATAGCTTAGACTCGAATTACCAAACTCATCCCCAGCATCACTACAATTGTCACCACCACCATAATCAAGCAAACGATCAATTTACGAGCAACAACCATCAATATGAATATCAACGACAACAAACGCAAACGCAACAACAACAACAACAACATTATTACCACCAAAGGTTCATAGCCACACGTACAGGTGGCCCACCACCAGCGCGCCCACCGCCACCAGCCGCACACCTACTACAAACATTATCCGTTGGTCCTACAATGGGTTTAAGTTCATCATACGCTGTTACTGCACCAGTGTCATACTATAACCATCCACAAGTGCGCCGCCAGCAAACGGCACTGGCATTACACCCTCAGCCGCCGCCAGCAAAAGACGAAAACAGAGATGAGTCAACTGTGGTATCAAAAGTTTCAGCGGTGGCAATGCCACAGACCGCGACGTGCACATCATCGACCCCCAACAAAATTGTGACTACCAAATCGAGTTACGACAATCCACCTGAAATGCAATCGCCACCCATACCGCCGATACCACCGCGACGTCAATGCACTGACGGTAATAGTGGTTCTAATTCGGACAGTTTTGTTGCTGTTGGTGGTGGTAGTAATGCGATCGCCATGGCCGCTGCTGCCGTGTACGCGGGCATACAACGTTTAGAGCATAATTGTTGGCAAGATTACGCTGAGCGCAATTCAATGCAAAATGATGTGCTGCGCAATTCATCATCGTCAAATAATTCGAATGCCTCGGTGTCATCATCGTCATTCGATTCAAGTGGCGGTTCATTTGTGTCTGCTGCATCGTCATCATTCTTTCATCAGGCGTGCTCGTGTGACAATGACTCGGCAAAAACAATAGCAGCCTCGGCAGAAACGACACCAGTGCCAGCGCCGCGACAGAAAAAAGAGGTACGCGAAGTTCTCGCCCAGCGTCCAGCCAATCTTATACGCCTGTGCGATCAACCTATGTTTGTACATGCATACCATGCGTTTATTAAAATGTTACAGTGTAGTAACCCGCAGTACAGTACGGATATGCTGCCTTGAAATAATCTAACTGCGACCATCTCCATCTAACTGTTGGTGTTTGGATTGCATACCATAGCATTTCTCGTTCCTGTTCCTTACCATCCATTTCCACTCCCATCTATGCTTATTCTTGCTTATTATTTTAATTTTATTTGCGTTGTATCGGCTTGCAATTTCAAGTGTACTTACTTATATTTTATTTATGTAACTGCATCCATACCTTACTACTCAGATGTTCGAAGTTCGAACCCTATGCATTTGTTTTAAATTTTATTTCCGATTTTATGTTTGAACTGCGAAAAGGCTAACTATTTTCTTTGAGTGTTATTGAGCTTTACGCCACTATACATTTTTTGGGGTTGATCATCCTGGTTGGCGTAAATTGGGATTACTATGTAATAGGTATCAGAAAGTACTTTTCCTGGGAATTTCACTGTGAACTTCCTACTAAAGCAGAATCCTTTGATCTGTGGCATAAAGCATGTACCTTCCAACCTAGATTTTTTTCCAATAATACCTATATGGGTATGGGACTGCGACCTGAACAAAAATACACCAATTAATTTTGTAAAATTTTAAAGATAGTACAACGTTATAGTACACAACTTTCGCTTTTCTTGTTGAAATTTGTGCAGAATCGGCATGTTTTACTATTTTTTGAATTATCTCGAACGTAGTGCTAAATAACGACTTCATTTCTTGCAGAAATTACTATCGTATCTTCTGAATTTCGATCCAGCCTGTAAGTTTTATTTCCAAATTATTCCTGATGATTCCAAAAGGATCATTTACATGCATAGAAGATTAAAACGATAAGATTAAAAAGATTTCAAAAACGTTTGCAGTTATTTCAATACATACATATTCCTCGCACATACCTGCAAGTATGGACTTACACATGAATCACATTGGACATTGGTTTCCCTAATATATAGACGACTGAGATCACAATGTTGATGTACTATATAGAAAAATATAATATTTTTTACACATTTTCCCAAAAGCTAGAGTTTCAGCCTTAATACTTTCGATTAGTATATAATTTGTTCATTGAACAAATGAGTGCAAAATTGAAAAAATAATATGTAATAATTTTTTAATATTTGATTAAAAATATTACTAACACGTTAAATTTCACACAAAATAGATTTCATCCATTAAACAGATGGGCGAAGGCTTTGCCCTATTCGGTTCTTAGACTCTTAAGGCTTATGTATATTCATCTTAACGCTTAAATGCTTCGTAAATGCGTAAACCTCGTAAATAAATCGGTTTTTGAGGTTTACATGGTTAGGAGGTATTTACGCGTTCAGATGAATACTCTTATTAAGATCAACGTGAGCTGGACCGAATTGAAAATAAATACTTGCAAAAATCAAGTTTTTATACAAAAAATTAGTTTCTAAAATCACTTCAGATAAAAGAGGAATTTAAGCTCAAAATATCTATATAAAAATATTTAAAAATGTTATCATCAGAATCAAAATAATGAGATTTTTGGATATATATTGAAAAACCCCTACTTCCAACCGGTACGTTTAAATGCCTTCATTGAAGTTCTACATACACTTTGCGCCGACAAACCGGTTGCCGGTTAACCAGAAACTGGAGCGTATATAACGGCTATCACAAACGTTTTTTTTGCATCTTTCCAGAAATAATTCAAGAAAAATAGTTTTTTTTTTTATTAGCAGATCGTTTCTACAAACGAAATACTTTTTAAATGTTAAATTTCTATCGCAGTTCAAAACTTCAGTCCTTTAAAAAATTGTTATCGCTTCTACATAAATTTTCCCTTTTAACTATGTATGTACTTAACACTGATAATATTCTTGCTTACTTACTATTTTTCCTTAAAATTAAAGTACGAAAAAACTGCTTTAATCCCAAAAAAGTTACAGATTTCAAAAGCTACATCATCATCAACAATTACTAAACCTTTGTTTTTCTCCTTTAGTCTTTGCGCTCGCTTCAGCCACATCATCTGCCAGTGCCAGAATTTTCGCTCAAGTCTACCGCACCGTCGTCAACATCTTCGCAAGAAGACACCATGAACGATCTAATATCACTGGACGACAGCAATAATGCCAGCTTCGATTTAGAAGATTTCGATCCACTGAATCAGAATGCACGACCACTACCATTACGCAATGGCAGCGGTGGTAATGCGGCAGCTAGCAATGCAAGAACGACGAATGGCATCAAATCTACAACATTGCCGGCCAATACCAACATTTTGAGCAACGCTTCCAGCAGTGTTAGCAATCCGCTATATCCATATCACACACCACAACACTTACGATCTCCACGTATGCGCGCACAACCACAAACGCGCCCATCAGCTGTTGCATCGCAGTTGCAGGCGCCATACATGAAACCACCGCCGCTGCCAACCAGCAAGCCACCACCAATGCCAGCGCCAGATGAGGATTTTGAATTGTTGCGCAAATATGGACTCGATCAATTCACGTTAACCACAGCATCCACAACGTTAACCACTGCAACAACGACGCCAGCAAATGCAAGTAACAGTAATGGCTTGACTGGTAGTGGTATGCGTAATTGGACGACATTCGATTGAGAAGGTAGCCTGTTGGGGGTGCGCTTACTCTTCTTTGCATTTTGTTATATTTTCCACAGACGGGGAAGTGCGGGGCGAAGTTTGGTGGTGATATTTGGGCGACAAATACATATCGCCACCTAAATCTGATAAGGTGCCAAGTCCATTTTTCGAAATTGTTCAGGAACAGGGCTGCAAAGCACTCCAAAAAAACCATGCGGTTCGGTTCAGTGGTTTGAACCACTTAGAAATGGCTTGTATCGGTTCAAGAACTGGTTCATAAGTATTCCTGAACCGCAGTTCGGTTCTGCTGAAATGGTTCAATTTTTTTATTGCTAAAGGATACAAAAATAAAAGGGCTTCGTTATTGAGATCAAATTCAAATATCCACATTTATAGTGATGGAAAAATAAATAGGAACGCAAAATTTTAACAATTTTGGCCATATATATTTTTTATTTTGTTTATTTAAAGTTTACTTTTAAATATAGTTCCTCGTCTAAACAAAAACTGAATAAATCCAAGTTTAAAACTTTGTCCAAAAATTATGAAAATTCTTCAAAGTTTCATCTAACAGGTCTATTCTGCACGTTACCAAAGATTTTGTAACCGGAAAATATGATTACCAAAAAATTGTACCAGTTCTTGTCACCGAGATTCTAGTTACGTTGGTAATGCAGTTAAAATATCCAGCAATTCAGCTATGAAAAATTTCACAGGGCAATACTTTGTTGCCAGCTTATGAGATGGTAACGGAATTTACCGGTTACAGGAGTACACAGAATGCGAAAGGGGTTTGAAAATTTAGAGGAACTTTATTTACCGGTTACAAAATTTGTATTACCAGCGCAAGGATAGACCTGTTAGTAGCAAACTTTTTAATGAGAATTTCTAGAAAAATATTTTATGTTTTAAGTGAATTTTAGGCAATTTTTTCATGGATTTGAAATCTTTTGCTGGCGGCGATATGCATTTTCTTCTATATAGAAAGATTTCAAGCATTTTTTATTTGGACCAAATTATAACTCACAGAGATGCCATTAAACTCAAAAATGTTTGCAGTTTTACCATAGGGTTGCATTTTTACCATAGGGTTGCATTTTTAAACAAAGTTGTGTATTAAAAGACTTGAAAAATGCTTTAGTGGATTTTGAACCGAACCGAACCGAACCGAACCATTTCTAGGAGTGGTTTTCGGTTCGGTTTTGGCATTTCAAAACAAAAATGGTTCGGTTCGTGGTTCTGTTCGAAGCCCGCGAACAGCGACGGTTCCGTTCAAAACCGGTTTGCAGCCCTGTTCAGGGGAGCCGAAAAATCAATATAGTTTCGCATTATCTGTCATTCTGCATCAAAAACGAAATTTTGAAAAAAGTGGCATTGGCACCTTTCCACCTTTAGGCAGCGATATGTAAGTATATATTTTGTTAATTGTATAATAAATATTATTTGCTGTAAATTTAATGTAATAGGGTTGCATTTTGTTGTGTATATACAAGTTTATTGCTTTGTATGTAAGAAGTCGGTGGATCACATTCAGTGACTTTATATAGCAGAAGATGTACATAGATATGTTAAGAATGACATGTGTATTACAACTAGAATATTGGAAATACTTACAATAATGAGCATGTAAATGATAGAAAAACATTTAACCATAAAACTATATTTTGTAATAATTGTAGCTTTGCAATTTTAAGGGAGAAAAAATATATACATACATATGTACATATGTACGTATGTAAATACACATATGTATATGTATGTAACAGGAAAACGCTGTGATTTTTAAGAAAAAGAACAATATGTATGAGCAAATGGCGAACAATGAAAAAAATGCAAAAACCAATTCTTTGTTTTAGGAAAATATCAGTAGGAATTATCGGTAAAAGCTCACAAGGCATACAACTGTATTAAAATTTTTAATAAGTATGTATGTGTATACAGACCGCCGTGGTCGAGTGGCACTAGGTAGGATCCAGGTTGCAGTTTATTTCTAATAGCGGCCGCCGCTCGGCAGGCAATGACAAGCCTCCGAGTGTACTTCTGCCACCAAAAATCTTCTCATAGAAGCCAAGGCGCAGACCACTAATTGAGTGAGAATCCGGACTATGCACTTAGTAAAAAATGTATGTGAAGCGCCAGTTTTTATAATGGGGTTACTTAATTATGTTAAATGTTCATAGTGCATATGTACGTTGTACTTAATTAAGTAGGTCCTATCTGGTATTTTTTCCAAGTTGGCTGTTTTGCAAAATATATAAAACATGGCCTATGCTAAAATAAAAACAATTTTGCATCTGCTATAATATTTCTAATTGGCGGCAAATTTTTTTCAAGAAGTTATTCCTTTTCACGTCAGTAATATATATTATAAATATAAACTAAAATAAAGCATATATGCAGGTTTTCGAAATAAATCGGCCCCGCGCCACCTATGGGCTAATTTTTTTTTTAGTTATTTCCTTTTATGTAGGTAATATATACATTTCAAATAAGAATAAAGCGAACTATAAATACGGAGCTTTCAAATATCTCGACGACTGTGCCATCTAGCGAATTATTTCAACTTTCATGTTGTCTTGTCACTGGGTTCTGGGCTAAGTTTAAAATTTCAAGTCTGTAGTTCATCAGGAAGTTTGTTAAAAATTTAATTAAAAACACCAACAAGAATACATACAATAATAAAAAAAATCGCCCCTGAAGATGCTGAGAAGTTCAGTGAAACGTCGGGCTGGAAAGTGAAGAAAAAGTATTTTTTCTTGCACAGGAACTTACTTGGTCAAATAGCCTTAAATACCAAGCCCTAACAAATTCAATAAATTGATCGTCAACTCATCGCCATATTAGCAAATTTTCACTAGCTAAGCAAGCGATATGTATAACATTTGTACATATTTCTGAGAGGGGTGAATCGATTTGTCCCATATTTTATATTTAGGTTTTTCTAATAAAAAAGAGAGCACAAACTATATTTCAACGAAATCGGATGGAGTTTAACATTGGCGGACGTGACAATGAGCCCATCTTTACCACATACATATGTTTATATCATAATTCTCTATTAAGAAAAATTAGAGCCGATATCGAGTTTCGCTGAAATCGGTTAAGGTTTTTTTTCACTCACCTTCCTTTAGTCGAAAATATTCAGCAATCTAAATTCAGTCATTGCATTTTTATGGTGCCACATCTTGTAACCTGCTCATAAGGTGGTAACAACAAAATTCCTCGCTTAGAGAATGTTAAAAGGGTTAAAAAAATTTGCGGGAACCGCTTTCACAATTTCTTTTCCACATCAGAATATACCGGTTAGGGGCTTTTGCAGACGATGAATTTGCTTAAATGTAAGTAAAAAAAAGGTGGCGAAATTGAATATTTAATTGTTGTGTCTAATGACCAGGGAACGGACTTTTAGGACGTAAAAAAATCAAATAAAAGCAAAAGAGAAAGGACATTTATTTTATAATTGTTTATTTTGCAAGAAAATCAAAACAAAAATACATAAATCGGTTTCATAATCTTTATACTCGTCCTTATTTTTCGAAGGTAGATTTGTGTAAGAATACGACATCTTCCTTAATATTTTGCCAAATTCATTCATTTGAAAAAAAGGAAGCACTGTATCCTGCCAATTAATATATCTTCCATAACACTCCATTAAATTTAATGAGTGAAACAGAACAAACAGAAGTGAAACACAAAAAAATACAAACTTTTGAATATGGTTGTCATTTGTCGGAAACTTTAGTGAATGAAATATATAAGAATAATAATACCAGATTGGCGCTTACACAATATGTTAGTGTTTGGTCGAGATTATTAGCTTAAGTATGACTTTGAATTTTTCCTTTTCGCCAGTTGGGTAGTAGGCAATTTTTATATTCTAACCTCTAGCAGAGCAATTTTCTGATAAGGGCTTTTGTTTTTGATATAAAAATTTTGTGAAAAATTGTAAATAGGCTATAATCAAATAATTAAAGCCAAAGAAAGCGCAACATGTATATTTGGAATCTCGGAAAGCTAAATCGTGGTAATTTTTAATCGAAACTAATCTATCTGTTAGGAGAAAAAAAGGCAACTTCCTAAAATCCGGACCCTGCTTATGACATTTTAAATGAATACAAAATAACTCTATTTGCCGTAGTCTCTTCAATTCTCTAGGCATTAAATAATTAATACAATACAATTGATCTACAAATATGCATAACCCGTTGTTTAAAAAGTACTATATACTCAATAAAAATGTAATAATTATACATATACATACATATATATATATATATATATATGCATTTATTTGGGACAACAACGAGTACTAAATACGTGTCGCATGCTCGATTGTGTTTTGTATTTAATTAATCTTTTAACAATTATTGTATAATGTGAATGAAGAATTTTAAAGACTATAAACAAAAGACAGATTACAAATGTTTAAAAACTCATAAACGAAGATATACCTGATATTAAAGCCTACAAATGTAACTTTTGTGCTACAGAATAAGTGAAAAACAAAAAATCAGTCGTATGTACATACATATTAAAGAAGAATAGGAGCGAGTTGGAGATTTTTAGCTTATTGCAATACCTACATATGTATATACATACAGATGCGTGCAACTAATTAGCAACGAAATTCTAAACGATATTGCTTGCAAATTATGTTTATTTATTTATTTTTAATAATTTTCATTTAAAATATAATTCAATCTATATCAGAAACCACAATAACAAAAGTAGCAAAGCTTGCAGAAATTGCAAAAAAATTAATCAAACTTCAAAAAATTGTCATCAAAATTTCAAAATTTTTAATTAGAATATTTAGAAAATTTTCGGGTATGCAGTTTTGTAGCCCATTCAATTTTAGTATAATAAAGTGCAAGTTTCAAGTCGCTAAAAATTACCGTTGATTTTTTAGAATTTTTTTTGTCGAGGGTGTTGCGGATTTTTTTCCATGTAAAAAAATATTTTGATCATGTGTTAATAAAAAGGTTAATCACGTCAACCCAATAACTCAAAACTGATAAATTTGCACATTCATGCTTCTGGCATAAGGGTGACGATATGTATTATGCCTACTCATAAGTTTTTAGTAACGAATCCATAATCCTTGTACTCCCCGCAAATGCTAAGCGGCGTCTACATTTAATTTAAACAAAATAATATTATGGTAACATTTAAAGACATATGTACATACGTATTTTCGATTTATGTAAGTAGATTTGTAGCGATTGTTGTAAATATATTTAATGTACATAATATTTAATAAAAGTTTCAATATACTACATACCTACGTACATATATAAGTAGACTACATAAAGCAGCAAATAAACTATTGTTGATTTAGTAACGCAATAAAAGATAAAATCTATTGATTCACAATTTTTTAAATGGGTAAGTTGAAATGTAAGAAAAATTTTATATTAACCACTTGTCATCTTAATTTGTCTTCTAAAACCGAAAATACAGTTTTATAATATATTATTTTTTTTTTTTTTATAAAAATGTCCTCGTAATTTTTACGTTCTATGTCATCTAGAGGCGTCTACCACTCTCGTCACACGCTAGGTTTAGACGTGGCATTTTTTTAATAAGTATCCCAACCCTATAAACATTTTGGCAAACGTTCGAAAATATGAATATCGAACTGAGAACGAATTCATAACCAATCTNGTTGATTTAGTAACGCAATAAAAGATAAAATCTATTGATTCACAATTTTTTAAATGGGTAAGTTGAAATGTAAGAAAAGTTTTATACTAAGCACTTTTCATCTTAATTTGTCTTCTAAAACCGAAAAGACAGTTTTATAATATATTATTATTTTTTTTTATAAAAATGTCCTCGTAATTTTTACGTTCTTTGTCATCTAGAAGCGTCTACCACTCTCGTCACACGCTAGGTTTAGACGTGGAATTTTTTTAATATCCCAACCCTATAAACATTTTGGCGAACGTTCGAAAATATGAATATCGAACTGAGAACGAATTCATAACCAATCTTGGGTTTCCAACGTTCAGAGTAAATTTGAAATACACTCGAAATGGGTTCGAAAAAAATTAAAACCATAGTAAAAAGAGAGAAAGTAAAATCCTGCTCATTCTCGAATCAAACAATCGCGCTCTCACAATAAAATTTCAATTCGATAATGGGCTGGATTTCGAATTCATAACGAAGGCAAAATATACATTGGATAACGAAGGTGCCGTTTAGCTGAAGAATGGCTCGGAGTTCTCGAATCGAATACTAACCTATTGCACATTCGTTATCGAAGGTAAGACTCGAAAAAATGATTGGTTTTCCAAACATTTTCGAATTGCTAACCAAGCTGAATGGTTAATGTGATGTAACGCTACACTCCGAAGTGCAGTCCCAATTACTACAACTCCAATTTTGAAAATTAAGTAAATAAAGAAAACAAGTCACTGAAGAGTTGCGTGCTGTATACGGAACAGTAATTATGGCTTTATTACTCAAAATACTTATAACTGTACATATGTAATTTAAGAAGGTTTTTAATGTCTATTAGATGCTCATAAATAACAACTTTTTTAATAAATATGTATGTATATGTATATGGACGTATATTTTAGTTGATCAATAACTCTGCTTTTAAAATAAAACTATCCTGCTGCATCTGTTTCACCTCAGTCGTAATCAGTATGACTGTTCTCTTTAGCTTTATTCTCGCGCATGCAGTTCTTAATGCGATCGTGCAGCATCTTGGCTCCTTTTAAATTCACTTCCTCATATGAAGGCAGCAATGTCTTCATACGTACCTTTTAAATTCACTTCCTCATATGAAGGCAGCAATGTCTTCATACGTATCATCCATGCAACCAGTTTTGGGTATCTGTGCCAAAGAAAAATAAATGCCTAAATTCACAAATGAATATTTAGAGTATACTACATGTATGTATGTACATTAGGGTGGTCCTTAAATGTAGGAAGCAAATTTTTACATCAGATTTCCTAAGCCTCAACCCTACGTCGATGCTACTATTGTCGAAGATATCACATATAAATTTTGATCCCGATTGGAGACGGTTAAGGCGTGTCGCACAGTGGGCAAAGTTCAGATTCCTCTATGGCTACTCAAAACATTAAGATTCATTTTTTTTTTCATCTAATACCCGACTACTACCACAGTCGAAGATATCACATATAAATTTTGGTCCAGATTGAAGTCGACCATAGTTCAAATCAAAACAAGTATTTGAACAATGTTAGTCTAAAACACTTATTTAGGCGAAAATGTACCGAAATAACGCATTTTTTCCTTGTCACTTAAAAAATCATGATTGTTTTTTTCTTATAAATTCGGGAAGTTTTCAAATAGAATGTTCCTATTACATGCAAATTGCATGATGTAATGAACCTTGGCATCAAATATCTGTAAAGTTTTAAGAGTGTACCACGAAATTAAAAAATGCTATTTTTTAATTTTTGAATTTTACGATTTTTTATTTGTAATAATTTTAGATACTTCAAATTGTTAAAATTAAACGGTGAAAATATTTTTGCCAAAACGATCAGTCTAGTGTAATAAAACTAGTGTGTCGCCAAATGAAAAAATTACATTGATTAAAAGAAGACTACGATTTGAGAAATTAAAATTCCATTTTTACAATTTTCATTGGCACACTCAAAACTCATTCTAAAATTGTCATATACTTGAAGAAAGTAATATATATGTACATATGTATGTATGTACATAAGGAATACTGTGTAAAAATCTTGCACAGGTTAAAGCGTGCGAGTAAACGTGTTATTAGATGACTGCGTATGATGCTACGGGGCGTATACGTGACATAGGCATCTACGGGTTTATGAGCATGAGGAATCATTTTTACTATTTTTTGTATACCTTTATACAAAACTGAAGATAATGCACACGTTTTTGTCGAAAAATTTAACCACTCGTGAGATTTGCTCATATACATAACTTTGCAAGTTGTTCGCATTTATTCATGTGTCGGAAAAATAATCTCAATGTCAAATTATAATCATTAGGCATTAAACAACAGCTAACTAGGTACAAGTAATTGTGTAAGAGTTCACGTTTAAGTAGATATTTCATTAAATAAAATCTTTTCGGCATTTAAAAAAAAAAAATTTTTAGCTTTTTAAACCCCTTTACAACTGTATGTCACTTATAGAAATCGCACATCAAACAAAGAAATTGTAGAAAAAAATCCGATTTAGCTGTTTTTACAGGCTGACGAAAAAATTTACACTACTGAAATACCCTCATAGTCAGTTTACAAAATCGCTTAGAACAAACTGATTTTTTTTTTTTTTTGTAATGTAAATCCGTGCGACAAAAACAAAAAAAAATTTCAAAACACACGAAACAATCAATATACTCACGAAACAATGGGCCAAATAGTATGGTAAAGCTGCGTTTTTAGTTTTTCACTCTGACCTCAGGTTTTTTTTAAGCACTTTAAAATTTAAAAAATATGATTAATTCAAAAAATTATTTTAAACAAGTAAGAAAGTCTAAGTGCGGGCGGAGCCGAACATTAAATACCCGGCGCAAGTATTAAATAAATGTTTTTTCACCTTTCCGAAGGCTACCGCTACATGGTAAGCGTCCTTAAATTTCGAAATATCGCAGTTTCAAGCATTTCCGCAATTTACCGTTATATGAAAAGCGGCCGTAATTTTAGTCCGATTTCAATAAGTTTCAACGTTTTGCTTTTATGTGGCAAGTACAATAAAAATACTGAGTTTGCTACAAATTGATAGAACTGTTACCGATATACATATATGTGATTATAAGTGGGCGGTGCCACGCCCATTTTCCAAAATTTTACCATAAACGTATTTCTTGGTAAAGAATTGATGCAAGCATCAATTTTGAATAAATTAGCTTTAATATTTACTGATTTATCGAAGATTTTGTATTTCTGTAAATTACCGTTATATGGGATGTGGGCGTGGTTATTGTCCGATTTTTTAAATTTTCGGCCATTTAGTAAACTGTACCAAGGCCAACAACTGTGCCAAGTTTGGAAGAAATTGGTGCAGCGGTTACCAAGATACACACATGTAACCATAAGTGGGCGTGGCTACGCCCATTTTCCAAAAATTTATAATATTCTTATTTTTCGTCTAAAAATT
>NW_016161069.1:46811-55770 GCF_001687245.7 Rhagoletis zephyria
TACATACCAAATTTCGTTGAGATATCTCAATTTTTGCTCGAGTTATCGTGTACACGGACGGACGGACAGACGGACAGACGGACGGACAGACAGACATGGCTTAATCGATTTCTCGATTCATTCTGAGCATATATGTATACATTTGTCTATATCTATCTCGATTCGTTTTGGCTGTTACAAACAACCGTTATGTGAACAAAATTAATATACCCTTGTGCACAAGTGCGCTCGGGTATAAAAATCAGTGGAATATACAATAATAATATGGGTACAAAATGAAAGAGATGGGTACAATTGAAAAACGTTAAAGTTTTTTGGTTTACAATGACGAATAAGTATTTAAAATGCGCTCTTAATTAATTTTATTTTTTTAAGTTAATAAAATTACTAGTACGAAATTCGAGGATGTGGTCGTGTGTATATTAGTCCCTAATATATAATATTTTCAAAAATAAATATTGAAAATTTTCAAAAATTATCAAGGATAAAATTTAAAAAGGAAATTTTACATACCCATTCGTCATTATGCACCAAAAAAAAAAGTATTTTTTAATTCTACAGGATTTTATCTTTTATTTGATACCCACAATGTTATTCTACATAGCACTGAAATTTTTATAATAATTTTTCTAAATTGATAATTTTTTGAAATTTAAAAAAAAAGTCCTGATGTCAGAGTGAAAAATAAAAACGCAGTTCTACTTTATTTTGCCCATATTTTCGCGAATATATTAATTTTTGTGTGTGTAAAATTTACTGGCGCACGGTGTAATCAATGCATATACTCATTTATTCATAGTAGTTTTACTTTTAGATATCTACTCACCTGTTATTATTGACTGGTATAAGCATATCGAGTGTTACTAGAGTGGTGTTGATGCATACATCGGCAATGGTAAGTGTTGGACTGTTTCCAAAGAAGTTGCTTTTGTCAATGAAAGCTTCGAGGAAACTGTATGCATTGTCGCACAGATCCAATGTTATTTTGTTGAATTCGCCTTCGCCACCGTAAATGTTACGTCGCTGCAAATTTAAATAATGTGTTATTTAATTTAATGAGATCGTATTACGGCGTTTTTTTCGAAACGACAACGATTATATATACGTAAAAGTATTTAAAAAAATCTAAATACTTATTTCTAAAAGGTATTTTTCTGTTACCAAACGATATCTCCTCTCCTTTAATATGTCATATTGAAGGGGAGGAGCTCACATACATGCGAAAAATAGTCACATTGTTCAAATTTAGTTATTTATTAAAAAAAAAAAATGAGTTTTAAAAAGCTGAAAGCATTTTATCCGGACAATGAAGCACCACATCTCCTTTAATACTCCATCTAATTGAATGATTAAAACACCATTTTGTAGGACAGCTTCACCGGTTGAGGTAAAAAATAAAAACCTTTTAGTAGGGTTGCCACCCGCTTTTTTAAAATATTCAACCCTCGCTATAAGGCCGATTACGAACCATTATAGGCTGTGGTTAAACACCAGCAACTGATGAAAACACTACTCGCATGTTTTTTAGGTGATAAAACGTTTTTTTTTTTGTTTCAGCTCTTTTCATCAGTCGCTTATCACTCCAAAAAAAAACATCCAATGTATGGCCAAAGTAGCTTTAAGGTACGCCATTGCGTATACGTGCTTTATTTTTGATGTACTACTTACTAGAAATGAGCGCGTGAGTGATTTTGGCTCACTTTCACGCACACTCACGTTGATGATTTTGTAAATCACGCACACTCACGTTCTGTTGTATTTTTTAAATCACGTTGACGCGCGGCTAACACCACCTTATTAAATTCGACTTGCGTGCGCCCTTCTTCTAAAATTCTGCCTGACACAGAAAAGGCTCTTTCAATAGTTGCTGAACTAGCTGGTATGTTTAAAATTTTTCTTTGAAAGGCTTCTAAGATAAGTAATTTTTAGGCAAAAAACAAAAACCGACTTCAATTCTCATACAAAAATTTAAGATTATCGCTAATTTCTTCATGATCCAATGATCGGATTTAGAATAAATTAGTATGGGGCCACCTGTGAGGTAACAGCTTTCCTTTAATAAAAAAAAATTAAAATTATAGAAATCGGTTAACGTGGTCCAGAAGTTATGCGGTAACATACATTAAAAAAAAAAATATTCCGACGAATTGATAACCTTCTCCTTTTTGCGAAGTCGGTTAAAAAGGAAAGTCTTTAGCTTTCTCCCAGGAACATTTTTTGTATCAATAAGAAAATTTTCAAGAAAATTTCGCTTGCCTACAACTTTTTGGCGGTTAGGCCTCGATATGTGAATATTACGTGATTGACTCACATTACTCACGCCAGCAAAAATTTCCGTCACTCACGATCACGCAAGTCACGGTCGCGTAGAAAATCACATGTTTTGCCCATCTCTACTACTTACCACCATATCTTTGATTACTTGAAACAGTACTCCATTTTCGAAATGCAGCATATGATCGACGCGTGCACGTTTCTTCAAATCCTTAGGATATAAGTTATCGTTCTTTCCATATTTTGATACCATGTATGCCATAATCGCATGGCTGTCGTACATGTGTGCATAAGTACATAAAAAGAAAAAAAGAAAAAGTAAAAAACAAGAAAATTTCTTTTTTGGGGAAAAAGTGCCGAATCGCGTATGTACATAGTATGTATATCGTTATCTTAATGCACGAAGGCGCTAACGAACCTTTTTTTATTTTACAGGAAAAGCAAAAAAAATTTAAAAAGAGTTTATAAACAGGTAGGACTTTTTTAAAAGTGGCATGTAACTTTATTTTTTTTTTTGGTACTAACACTTTGAAGTTTTAATTGAAGGTGTACTTTAATACCTCTTACCTAAATCTGTGAAAAACGCAGTTTAAAAAAAAAATGTTGGTTAGGGCCTTTGTGAATTAAGATAACGATATGTATGTATGTATGCAAGCATATGTATTTATATTTATATTTATACACATGTACATACATGCATACATAAGTACATATGTACATATATCTTACCTGTCAATAAACACCTCCTTGTCATCATCCACAAAAACAGGTATTTGATGCTGAGGATTTAGCTGGAAGCATTCCATATAAAATAATAAAGCCTTTATTAAAGTATTTTTAAAACTCACCAATAGAAAATCTGGCGTAAGATGTTGTTTTGCGGCAAAATCCACAAATCTTTTAAATGAAAATTATTAGTGTACGTATACGTAATCATGAAATTTTTATATGCAAACAAACACATACATACATACATATCTACGTATGTATGTGTTTATGCGTACTGCATAGCTTTCATAAGCATCCGCATTTTTCTCTTCTTTATGAAAACTTACTTCAAATCCAATTCAAGTCCAATTAATTCGGCTGTTAACATACAAGCCCGTGCCGGTGGGCTAAATAGCGCATAATACAAAATCGGTTTGGACATTACGCACTTTTCTTTTTTGAAGTTTTTTATGTACTGAAACACTTTCTAGATTCGCCAATATGAAAATATTTATTTGTCTTGATTTGTACCGCTTATTCTTGTATACTATTTAGCAGCAGCAATAAATAGAAAACAGCTGCTTCCTCCCTTAATGCTGCTATTATGGTACACAAAAATAAAACAGCTTAAATAAAACGACAAACAAAGTGAGTGAAAAGTGAAAATCTCTCGATTTCTTTGCGGTAACAGTTTGTAAACCACTGTTGGAATTACGTTATTTATGATTCCAAACATAAAAAATATACACATTAGGGCGGGTCGAAAATCTAATTCTTCTCAAATCCCTTGGTAATAGTGAAAATATATTGTATCATGAAACCAACAACAAGCCTGCAAAATATTAGTATTTTATTTTAATTGTGAGAGCCCGCGCATCGACCGCCAAGTGGCCCACAGCGGACTAGTCGAATAAGACCAATTCTTGTTAAAAATTCTGNAACCGCGAAAAATGTGCTTCTCCGGTGACTAATGAAACCATTCCGCACTAATTTTCAATACTGCATAAATAGACTTAAAATGGGCGTTTCTCATCCTAATTGTATTATGTTAATGTATGTATATACTTATATGCTTGAAAGTACTATTAACTTGTTAAACGATTCCTAATCTTTCACAATACATTCATTCACCACGATCTTGAAAATTGACCAAATCGGCGTGATCAAGTCCATGGTTATTTTAATATTACTTATATAAACATCCGAAAACATTAAAACGGTTGAAACAAATTGGTTGCTGAAGTAATGTAGAATTGAAAATTCATGGAGGAAAATTATAGTTTTTGTAAGTTTTATCTTAATATCTTAAAAACTTGTAGACTTATTGAAATATGATAAATGAACATGAGTTACTAAATTTAATAACTCTTAATTTGATATATCGTCCTGTTTATAACAATAACGCGTTCCATAGATATTACAAGACAAGGTTTCATTTTCGAAATTCATACACTATGATTCAATTGCGCGGGCTAAAGATAAGTTTTAAATCAATCTTTCGTGGCCAATAACAATTGGCTTAGACCTAAGACATCATAATATTACTATTACAATGCGGTCAAATGACTTTTATTTTCCCCCATACAAAATCGACCCAGCCTAATACACATATGTATATTCACTAGTTAAACGAGTTAAAATTTTATTGACTTTCGGTTGATTGCTTGAACTAAGTATTTAAAAGATGAAGTGGTTTCAATAATTACATACTTTTGCCATCTCTCTTGCTTGCTATTAAATTTTGGGTAAAATATAGGCAGTTTTTGAAGTATAGCATCTTTTGCGGCGAACGGTGGGGTATTCGACTCGGATTTCGTAGCGGTTGGTATCGGAAAAAAGTAGATATAATTGTGCATCACTGGGTGAAAAAATGAATGTTCTATTTTGAACGGTATCGTCACAGTACGCTTTACTAAATGCATACTTATTAATTGTTTCCCTGTGTCGAGAGAGCGTTATACATTTCGTAGTAATCAGGATCGTAGAACATATGCTTGCTCCACCAGCAATTTTCTGCAATAATTTCTCCGTATCTGTAAATTTTTTTTTAAATAATAATAATAATAATAATAGATTGGCGCTTACAGATATGTTAGTGTTCGGCCAAACACTTCTCCTCCGATTTGTGGCGGGCGTCTTGATGTTGTCACACAAAGCGGAGGGACCTACAGTTTTACAGGACCTGCGGAGTGGAAGCACGTATTACTCACCACTTCACCACCATACAAGTAATACAAGTACTTATTACCTCTTTTCAAATGGTATAGGAACTTAATCATAGCGCTCGTCCTGCTCATTGGATTCGGTGGATAACTACCAAATGATGATGCAAGTTGTACATTTTCAAGGACATATGGACGCCACTTTTTTCAAATAGTTAAATCAATTTTGAAACAAAAACATCGTAGTTGCTAGAAAAATGTTTCTTCAAAAAGCCTTGTATTACTTCTTTAATGGTAAAGTACTTAAACAAATAATTGTATATTGGGGTATATTGTTGACTAGGGGTGTACACGAAATAAAATTATAGTTTAAATCTAAAACCTCCATATTATAATTGCCATTCGTACTGTCATCAGGTATGTAACTTGGGAATATAAATCGCTGCATCTTTTAGGCGCATCAATATTACATAGTTACATCCTGAGTTAATAAAAGGAAGGTAAAAAAGGTAGTAGCTATGTTCATATACAAAGTAAATGCTATTAAAATATAGCTTAAAAAAATTATTGCATATTTCAAGCGGACATATTGGTTTTTTATATATATATATATTCTGTGGACTTTCATGTTCTTTATTTAAAGATCTTGTCTGAGAATACCCCCTGTGAAATTTTCCGTCTTATAGGTCTTTTATCCTGAGTTGAAATCCGCCCCAAAAATGTTGTGCACTGTGTTATTTACAAACAATTATTTATTTATTTGACATTCGAATAAATTTTGCCCAACTCTGTGCAAGAGTGAAGGTACAATAAGACCATTTTTACCGACAAAAATTTAGTAATTATTTACTAGTCTAAAGACTTATTTAGTGACCTTCGCAACGCCAAGAATTTCTTTATGTGGTACAAGGGGTTTACCTTTCTGGGTTAGTAGCTAGTATGAAAAGGAATGAATGAATGTATTTGTTGTCATAACAATAGTATTAATTAACATGAAACCCCTACTGCTTACACACACACACACTCTTACGCCTTCCAAATTTAATTTACTATATATCGAATAAGCAGTTCTCTTAAGTAAAGAGCCATTGCTCTCCTCTTTTTTTCATTTTGCCCACATTACGTGAAAATACGCTATTGTTTTGGAGCGTAGTGCGATCGTCCACAGACACCATTGGCGTTATCAATCAGCTGCCACTGGCAATGAATTTAGTAACGCGCTCGTAGGCGGCTGGTCACAGCTGTACCACAGCACCACCAGCAATAATCGAAAATTATTTTATCAAACTCAGAAGCAAATATGTCGCACGTCCGATTTTATATTATGCGCTTTTCAGTCCCCCCTCCAGAGCTGCACTGCTGACATCGAAATTAATTGGACTAAATGTTGAATTGAAGTGAGTGATGAAAAACAAAAATACAAAAAACACGCGCGCGTAAACATATATATTTCTGTGTGCGTATGGAATATGTAGTAGCTTATGTCGAAAGCTGGCTTTAGTAAATGCGGCATTGCAGCATACGATTGCGAATGACTCACCGGCCCCAAGCCGTTGAAGAACTTTTGGCAAGTAAACGTGCGAGAAATAGTTCCGATACTATCAAGTCAATATTTTTATTAAGTCTCATCAAAAAATTCCTTGTGGGTTAAAGAATAAATGGAATGCCGCATTATACTAAAGCCAGCTTCTCGACATAAGCTACTATTCCATACGAACACAGATTTATTTATTTATATACATGTGTGTGTTCATATGTACAGTGACGAACAAAAGTATTGGCACAATGATTTTTTCGCAGTATACATACGCAAAGTTTTTTATTCTAATTTATTTTCGATAATGTGTTCGTGTTACACCAAAAAATTCAAAAATAAAATCACTAAACTTTATGCAAAACTCAGGAAAATTCAATAAATTTGCATACTAATTTGCAACTTTCTATTCATTTAATTTTTTAGTGAAAGGTATTTCTCATTTTCTCCATACAAAAAATAATTGTCGAACATACTTTCTATGATACTTTGTATGAAAGAATCTGCGTGCAAAAAATTGCCAAAAATCAGCACGATTTTCTAGCCACTTCAAATTTGCACCTTTTTTGCACTTAAATTGAACGGGCTACATGGATTTTTGCTAAAAAATAAGTTGCAAATTAGTATGCGAACTTATTGAATTTTCCTGAATTTTGCACAAAGTTTAGTGATTTTATATCTATGTTTTTTTTTTTTGTGCAACATGAACTATATTTCTACAAAAAATTATCGAAAATAAATTAGAATAAAAAACTTAACATATATTGCGAAAAATTCACTATGCCAATACTTTTGTTCGTCACTATGTATATGTATGTTTATTCCGTTGTAAATATGTATGTGAATGGCATTGTGACCGTGCTGCTGAATAATACATATCGCACACCTTCTTCAAAAGAGGCACAACTCAAAATCAGATCCGGAAATATAACTGCTAGCAAATCGTACAGATTCAACGCAATTAATAAAAAAGCAGGCATAATCGTAGTTCCCTAATTAGAGAATATGTTAAAGAAAAAAAATATTTGCAATAATCGGATAAAAATTCTACACTATGACTTATGCAAAAAATGTGCCAAAATTTTGTTTAGTTTAGTCTTTTGAACAAACTGTGCGATATTAGCAAGTGTTTTGCTTTTTTGTTTTATTTTGGTGCTTCATTTCATGGTCAAAGTCAAAAAAGGGCGTACGCTGGATGCATAAGCGAAAAGAATGAATTAATCGAAAACACTAAGTAAAAGTATTCAATCAACAAATGTATAAAAGATATCGAGAGTTATATGGCTTCAGTAAGCGTAGTAATTTACGATGAGAGAAGTACAAACTCTTTCCTTACTTGCGAGATAGATATGCTCTCTTCACAAACCTATTTATCTCCAGAAGTGATAGAATGATTGTTAAAATTTATATCTCCACATTAGGTTTGTTCCATACGCATGGTAAAATAATTACAGGTATTGTATTTCCAGAGAGTGCATCTTTAAATTGGTAGGCAATTAGGAAGGTAAGTCCTCTGGACAACGGCAATGAGAATATTCGATGAGGCGGCCCTTGGCGAGAAAAAAAATTGTGGCGGTTTTACGGGCCTTTACGCGTTGACGACTGCAGACCGCAAATGATGGATTGCTGAGCTGTATGAGCATTACAACCTACATAGTAAAATGAATTAAAGTAAAGCGGTTCCGCTAGCTTGGTCATGTTGTACGAATTGACACAAACGCTCCAATCCCGAAAGTATTAAACGTGGTAGCCGCTGGTGATAGCATAGGAAGAGTCCTTCTCTGCGATCGAATGACCAGGACGAGAAGGACCTGGTGTCAGTTGGCACAGAAGAGAAGTACCAGTATGGTTTCGACCAAAACCGACAAATGGTTGTAGTACCAAATAAANGCAGAAAACTTTTCAAAAATGCCCTACTTTAGAATTTGATTGAAGAACGCCCCACTTCAGAATTTGATTTAAAAACGTCATATCACAGATTTTGGTTAAAGAACGTCCTATCTCAGCTGCTGATTCAAAAACGGTCTCATAAAAGAGCATCGGGGCGCAAATTAGCAAAATGTTGAAGAGCAACGCTTTGATGCGGATTGTGGCTAGACGCTCATCCACCGGGGTGAGCATTATTGGGCGACGCATTTTTTGGATGGCGGAAATTACAGGTGCATGCCCCCAAAGCGTAGTCCTTTAAACGTTTGCCGTGGTCGTCACCAAAATGGGGTCCTCCTCCTAGGCTTTGTTTTTAGTCTTCACTGAAAGGGGTTTAGCGAGCCGCTTGCTCCAA
>NW_016161070.1:0-17764 GCF_001687245.7 Rhagoletis zephyria
TAATTTTCAAATTCGTTAACTGTTTTTATTGAATACTTAGCAAAATTTTCTTATTTTAAAGTTTTTTGATCATGTAAAAGTTTAGTAAACAATTAAAAATAATACTTTCAAAAAATATTATTTTTTATTACTGCTACTTTTGTTTATTATTTTTCAAATTTCTCATACTTTTTTATTTAACACTTAGCAAAATTGTTTTTTTTAAGTTTCTTACTATTTTTTAACACAAATTTTTCTCAGTGTTACATTACTAACATTTTTGTCACTCAAGTGTGCCCATAACTTTACCCTCTCTATAGGCATATTTTCGGCCCGGCATTTTTTTCTCAAAGTGTTGAACATTTTTCACATCGGAACCACACTTCCTCCACCCCCACGTTTCACCTACCAACCATTGATGCCACCCTATCAGCCATCCTTGGCACGAACAGCACCATTCATTGGACTGGCATCGTCGGCATGGCACCAGCACTACTGACGTCTGTTGGCCGCACACGTATGCACACGTATGCTACNGCACCAGCACTACTGACGTCTGTTGGCCGCACACGTATGCACACGTATGCTACCATCTGCTTTCAGCCTGTTGACGCCACCAGCTCCGATGGCAGCACTTTGCGGCCGTTGTCATTTCACTTTGTTTCGGCGCTTCGTGTTGCTGACGCTGGCAACCTCTTATGGAGGCAGTGGTTTTGATGGCCTCGAAGATCCAAACCGCAGCAGTCACCTCTAATGCCGCTTACTTCTATTTATATATGCATGTACATATGTATGTATGTACGTTTTCTATGTCTCACTGTCCACTTGATAACTTGGAGTGGTTGCTGCTACTACGCGCGCGTGCTTGCAAGTGTTTGGGGCTGTGTGGTTAATTTGCTTGTCTGTCTGTGTCACTACTGACGCTGACGCTGCCGCTGCTGCTGCTGTTGGCGTGCATTACTATGTAAATTTAGTCTACTCATGCACAAATGTAGAAGTATGAAGGTGTGTTGTTGTTAGTGCGCGCCTGCTTGTCACCGGATGTTAGGCGTCGTGCTCTAATTTCCTTTGCCGTGACGCCATCTTTCATCGTCATCATCATCGCCTTCATCATTTTGTCGGCTTTGTCGTAGTCTTTTACTTGCGCTGCAGCTACTACCTACTTGAAAGCTTGTTGCAGTATTCGTTTCCTAATTTGACACAGCAAATAGGCGACTCGATTCATCAGCGCATCAGGCACTGCGTCACTTCCTCGGCAAACAAACGCACCTGCATACATGCATACATACGTCTATATGTACGTATATGTATGTGTACATCCATCCGTCCATCATATCCTTTTTCGCACAAACCTTCTCCGTTCCACATTTGTTGAATTTGTTTGCATTTGCGGTTGAACGCTTGCGCTGCCTATCTCAAATGGCCGTTTTGGTTCCAGCTGCTGCCACCCTAAAGTCCCCAAGCAGTTCAACAGCCTCTTCTCGTATGCTCGCTGGCATCTCCCTCCAGCTACTTTACCATCCCACGTTCTTCTCGCTCCTTGCCTGCTCTGTTTAGCAGCCATTTAGTTCCCTCTGCTGTCACTCGCTCGCCGCTTTCCACTTGTATTTTCTTTTCTTTTCAAGTTGATTTTTTTTTTTTTGCGGTTCACCATTGCTGCCTCTAGGTGCTGTGGGTGCCTCTCGACGCGACACTACTGCGCGATGGCTTTTCATTTATGTTTGTAAGAACATAAATTTCTGCTGCCACGTCGCTTATTAAAAAATGTTCCACATTGTATATTTTAGTGTGACAGCGTTTTTATTTAGCCTTATGCGCTTGATTAGCTTGGAAAGGTAGCAGCGCGGTGCGCAGTGGTGGCGTGGCGCGAGAAAGGGGAATTGAAAAGAAGTGGGTACTCGAGTGCTGGCGAAATATGTTTTAAAACTTTTTTTTTTGGTGGAAAGTGCTTTTGCAGCTCCCAAGGGCATGTCGCTACCGGTTGGCTGGCAGTAAGCCGGACAAACAGCTTTTTATTGAAATTTCTGTACAGAAATTGGATGGAAATGAAAAATTCGACATAATTTGAGGCTACGCACAGAGAGCATACATTTCAGGTCAGGAGTCTTTAAATGGTTTGTTTAAACTTTTTCTTAAAAAAATAAACCAAAGCAAAGCGTACAACTTTTTGATGTTCCATAAAGTGGTGGGTGGGCAGCTAAGGCTGTCAAATATTTTCTGCATAGAGTAACCATGTGTTCTTTTTTTTACAAATTAAAAAATAAAAATACTTAAATGCTCAATAATTTCTATCTGTGCCTAACATTTACAATATTCGCGTTTGACAGCCTAATTTATGGAAACGAATGAATGCCTAGGGTGGCCAAGTGCGCATAAAAATATTTTTTAAGATTTGAAAATAAACGGGGTAAAATTTTTGCTATTACATAAACTGGTTTGCAGTTGCCGTTTTTAACATCTATTGGATAGAGTTGCCAAGTGCCGCTCTAACCAAAAAAGTTTTGGAAAAAAATTGTACATAAATTGCTATTTATGTGTATAAAATAATTTGTACCATATCCACCGAGATGTGCAAATTTTTATCATAAATGTAATTTTGATTTAAAATTTAATCAAACAAATTAAGAAAGGTAGGATTGCCAAACAGTTTTGCTTACAAAATAACGTTCTACAACCACAAAACATCACATAATAATGAAATAATCTCTCTTGGAATCTACCCTCAAAAAATATTCGGTGCGTTTACCCTTAAAACGACTGCTTTTGGACAGGGTTACCGCTGAAAATAATATAAATAAAGCAAATAGGGCCTAAAAAAGCATTTTAAAAAATATATATTTTCCTAACCTTAGACATATGTACTATTTTCAAGTAATATTGAAAAGTGTTGCCATATGCACCTGTGTAAAGAGTTCCACAAACAAGTAAAAATTGTTATTTGATACGGTTGCTCTATTATATGTAGTGTAAAGCTGTTTTTCTTTTAAAATGTTAAATTTTACGCCAGCAGAGTTGCCACATCTTACTGTAATTTAAACTTTTTACTACGCATTTAGCGATGAGGTAGCAATAAAACTCCAATCTACCTCAACATCATTAATTGTTTTTACAGAGTTGCCAGATTATTTTTATAAAAAAAAATTAACAAATTTTGCTTTAAAAAATTCCAATACGGTCACAATAAATAATCCGGAAATGAATGCCGAATTTCGAGAAGAGAGTTTCCATCATTTCTTAATAGCCAAAAGCTTTCGTTCAGTCTGTTCAATTTTTAGCGGCTTTAAAATTAAAATATTCCACTACAGGTTTACCAAAAATATTAAATATTTAATGAATGATATAATTTAAGAAAATATTTCCATTTCATTTTAACAGGGCAATTCTGGCTAGTTACTTTCTGTTTGAGTTTACTGTTTAAAGAAGAAAAATTATATATGTAATTCATTTAGATTTTGAGAAACTTATCTTATTTTGATATTTTTTCTTCTTTTATTCTTTTAATACTAACAATATATGAAAACTATTTTTTAGTTTTATTAAATTTTTTGGAATTTATATTTTTTCTGTTCAATTTCTAATGTATTGTCTTTTCCGATTTTAATTTTCTTTTAATTTTTAGATTCTAGTAAATATTTTAAAAGGACAAACATTTTTTTTTTTTGAATTTCAGTTAGCTGTTAGGAACTTATGTTGCTTTATCCTTTTTTAAATTTATATTTTTTTCTATATCTTTTCCTTTTCTCTCAATTTTTAATTAAAATTAAAAAATTTAATTTTCTTATAATATTATCAATACATTAACATTACATTATTTTAATATCCTGAAATTTTTAGGAATTTATTTTTTGTATTTTCTGAATTTAATTTTCTTTAAATTTTCATATTTTAAAAATATTTATTTATTTTTATTGTTATTAGTTTTTATGAACTTATTTTATTTTTTTTTGTTTTAATTTATTTATTTTGTTCCATATCTTTTCCATTTGTCTTTATTTTATTTTTCGAAACATATTTATATTCCTATAACACATTTGTTTTACTATTATTAAATTTTTAGAAATTTATAATCTTAAATCAGAAAGCTTATTGCTAAAAAAAAAGAAAATCGCTAAGACCACCCCGTTAGCAGATCTTTAAAACAGTCTTTCGAAAGACGGAAAAGAGCTTGCAAGATGCATAGTTGCCAGAAGTGCCAAAAATCGTAAGAGGTGGGGTGTGTAGAAGCGCGTGGCGTCGATCTTCTTGAGGGCGCTCAAGAAATATTCGGAACCAACTCCAAATTATCAGAGTGCTTAATGGCATCACGAGCTATACTAAAGGCGGTCTAATCATATCTCAACACATTTAGCTTGAGCTATTCAATTTTAGCCGCTTACCTCTCTATTTTATGGAACCCTAAGAAGCTCCTCATTAAGCAATTGTAAATTACCATAAATTTCTATTAGTCGTGTGGTTATTTTATGCTTGCCCTAACACCGTCCCTATTACATTTGCATATACTAATGAATGTATTAGTAATACATATCAATGTTTGTTCTTGACATTCGTATTTGTTCTCTCAAATGTATACAAACGAATGTTCATTTTTCAAACCATTTTCAGCTCATTCATTCATAGAACTTTTCCCGCAACGCCCACTTATTCTAACCATTGAATAATAATTTCTGTGTTTCAATATTTGTACCTGTCAGCAGCATTCAACATTTCATCATTTTCACATTTTTCAATAGCTGTGGCTGCGGTCTCCAAAGCGGCATACCTATGTCTGTACACATATTAAAGTACACATACTCGTACACACCAAATATATATATTACCAATGTAAATATGTGCATACATATATTTCACTTCAGTTACCGCTCAGCCGCTCAGCAATTGATATCCGCAAGGAATAATTTAAAGCGGGCAACAGCACGCAGCGAAAAGTTCACTCGTGTCAATCGCCTCGCGCCGCACAGATATAGAGCGGAAGGACGGACTGCCATGGTTCCACCATATCCTGCTATCATTTCACTTTTTTTTTTGTTCTTCTCCATTTTTGGTTTTGGTTTTGTTCTTTTGTATTATCACAATTGTATGTGCGCTGAAAAGTTAGTGCTGATTTATTGTTGCTATTCTCGTAAGCAATCAATGCAATGAAGCAGCTCAAATCTCCCCGAGCCAATATTGATGGAGCACAGAGAGCTGGTGGTGTTGTGTTACACTTGTTCATCGGGGCAGCTGGCGCTGAAGGCCAATGGGAGCGTGAAAAGCAATTCAACAAAAGTAGATATTCTATTTATCATGCCTTGCATGCATTGATCCTTTCGTTACGCTACTTTGGCCTTCGTTTCTGGTGGCGGTGTGCTTTGCGCTTCAAGCTTACGAACGACCGTAAATCGCTCAGCGACTGATGGTCCTTCAGCCATTGGGGATTTATTTACTGATGTGAAAATTGTGAAGAATTGAAGAGTGTATGTATGTACATATGTATGTGAGAAGGTGTTAAAGTGAAAAAATATTTTGTTTTAAAACAATTGAAATCGTGGTACATTCGAAGAGCGTCGAAGAATGTGGCCAATAAAATATGAATTATTTTAATTTATAATAAATTTTTGAATTTTTATTTTAGGGTTGCCATCGATTGATTAAAAATTTAACTTTGAAAATCATTCTCTGAAGCTAAAATTTATTGGCCCCAATAAACCCAAAAACATCGTCAGTGTTGCCAAGTGAATATAAACTGCATAAAAAATATGTTTGCGCAAAAATTTCTTAATTATATCAAACTCATATAATTTGTTAGGGTAGCGACAGGACTTCAGGGTTTCGTTGATTTTTTCGATTTTCTTTCATTTTAGCATTATTTTTTGTTAAAGGTTGCCAACGGACTGTAAATTCAACTTTAAAAACATTTCTGACATCACAGTTTCTAGGCTTAATTTAAACTCCAAAAAACCTCAGAATTGAGACGAGACTTCGAGATTTTGTGTGATTTTTTTAATCTTCAATAAGATGTATGACTTTTAAAAATAGGGTTGCCATCGATTGCAATTAGAAATTTAACTTTGTAAAGCAATTTTTTAACTTTACTTAACTCTAAAGACATCTTCAGTCTTCATCTTGCCAACCTAAATTAAAATAATTTATTTTTATTTTATTTTTTTTTTAATACATTTTTCTGGAGCAAATTTTACGACTAACTGTTCAGGATATTTTTGATGTGATAGCTAACATCTAGGCTGCTGCATACCAAGATTGCTGAAGCCAAAGTCGGGGACAACTTCAAACAACCAAAGATTGCCCGCAGGTAGGGGTCCTATCTACATTCCTCTGGAATCTAGTTGGACGAACTCCTGCAAATAGTCACCAGACAATGACGTTCGCTGCCAAGGGAACGTGGACGACATAGTGACTATAGGTAGAGAAAGCTCGCTAGTACCTTTTGCCACATAGTTGTTCAAAGAGGACTTAATCTAGCAAAAATGTGATGTGCTGAGGTGCGTCTTAACACTAACTCCTCTAAGACAGCCATTGTCCTTGGATGGGATCGCGGACACTCTCGTCGCAGAGAGAAGTATTTTTCTTGGACTGCAAATTCCTATGGAGGACTCATTTTGAGGCCGCCACTTCCAAGACTACAAGGGCGCTGATGGTATGCAAACGTATAGCTGGAAACTCAAGGGGATAAACCCACAGGATCCTTAGATGAATGTACACCATGATTGTTCGACCAATAATAGGCTATGGGGCAGTGGCTTAGGTATTCAGGACTACTCTGGCAACGTCTGGCGTGTGTTTGCAACAACGAAGATTAGCGCACATGTCCGACGACAGCGCTGGAGGTAATCCTTGAACTACAACCACAGCATCTTACAGTTGACTAGTCGGCACGCGAGAGACAGTCTTGGCAAAAGTAAGGTTCTATCATCTAGGAATAGGAACCACCTCGGCTCCTAGCTCCCACCGGTGCTGTACCCCAGAGATGATACGCATAGAGGAATAGTTTCCGAAAGAAGCTTCAAGGTTAATAAATATATACAGAAAGGTGGACTGGAGCTATGAAGATACATATTCAGGCGAGCACACTTTAGTGGTACACCGACGGCTCTAAAACCCCTGAGAATAATAGAGCAGGCGTATATGGCCCCAGACAGAAGGTGTCAGTACGCTTTGGAACCTTGGCAAACATCTTCCAAGCAGAAATTTATGCCGTTAGTCTATCGAAGTGAAAGGATACTTATGAGAATACTAAGTGTAGTGAAGCGGCACTTATGGATCTCTCATCTTTCGAGGTTAAATCGTACTTGGTCCTGGAGTGCATCGAGAATCTTAAGTCCCATGCTGACCACAATAATATCCAACTAATATGGGTACCAGGTCACATGGGAATCGAAGGAAATTAAGAAGCCAGACTGGCTGCTGCCACGAGCCTGAATGGAGGTGAGCTCTTCCTTGCGGTGGCTCCAGATGCGATAAAGAAAGCGCTCAGGCATGAACTGAGGGTACTGCATTGGCGGAACTTCGTCAAGCCGGCTACAATCTAAAGAGACCAAGGCTACTTATAAACCTCCCCAAGGTGAGGCTAAGAATTATTACAATTATTTTGACAGGTCATTATAGGTTTAGAGGCCACTTGAATAAATTAGGGATCTGGTGAAGCGATCTATGTCGCTTTTGTTACTCCGCCAAAGAGACGCCTTTGCATCGTCTCCTGTAGTGCGAGGCCGTTTCACGAAGCACATATGTGGACAAAAGAAGAGCACATACACTCCCTACCGTCCGATAAGCTCAAGGCAAAACGGACCTATTGGCAGCAGTGCTTACTCTGTTCAAGTCTATTTATATATATATGTACATATCTACGCAGGGTAGGATGCACCGCGCATAGCCAATCTGTCCTACCCCGCCCTGAGGCCTAAGTGCGCTACTCTTCTCAGTCGGCCAACTAAGCAACATCGATTGCCAAAGAAATATAGATGAAATTCAATCAATTTAATGTGTAGTTTCTGAATGAACTTTTAAAGCCTTTTTCATTAGGAATAGACACAAAAACACCAAAAAAAACACACAACACATTCGACAAGTGAAGCGATTCAACTTAATTGATTTCCATTGGGACATTGTCAGCCAGCCAGTCATTGTACTCCTAAATTGGCTTACATTGAAGTCTTTGAGATAAGTGTATGTTATATATACATATATAGTTTCCTGCAGTAAATGAGCGGGTATGTGTGTGACCTACACTGCAATGCAGCAAACAAAACAGGCAAGACATACTTAGGACGAAAGTTGACAGCAGTTTTAAGGGGGAGGCAGTGCGATGAGCGAGCAGACAAATCTTTCAGTGCAAGTAGCTTACTTGTGAGGTGGAAAAGCCACTCTAGAGTAGCATGGAGAGCGAAAGAGATAGCAGAAGAACAAAAATGGAAATGTATTTGCGAAAAGTGCGAAGAAAATTGGGAGATAAAGGAAAAAGATGATTTTAAAGGAACAGAGCGACTTGCATAAGTAGTGGTAAGCAGGAGGAAGTATACAAATCTAGTTACTGTAAAAAAAATATATTAAAAAATGAGCAAGCAAGACAAGGATTACAAAGACATTAAAGTATTGTTAGCAAAAATGCATTAATTGCAATCAGCTAAGCGATGTCAAAGTTGAAGGCCGCGTGGCATGTATGAAAGCCAATTGTTATGAGGTCACATTTTTTGCCAACGCTGCGCTTTTTAACACTTTATGCCATCGACTTAAGCAACACACACACAACACTCAAGAGTATATACAGTATCGGTCAAATAATTAGCACCCCCATTTCAAAGTGGTTTTTTATTCTAATATTTTTCCGCTATTTTTTTTATAAAATTATGGTTCATTCACAACAAAAAATATAAATTCTAAACTTTGTACAAAACTCGCGAAAATTCAGTAAATTTTCATGCTAATTTTCAACCATTTAACCAGATTTTTTCTAATTTTTTTGAGTACGCAGCTTTGTAGCCCATTAAATTCTATTATAAAAAATGTACGTTCGGAGTTAGTGAACAAGCGCGTTGATTTTTGATTTTATTTGTTTTTAAGTGGTTTGCATTTTTTCCATATAAATTATTTTGGAAAAATTTTGTTTGTGTGGAAGAGACTGCGTGAAAAAAATCAACGGTAATTCGTAGCTACTTATGACTTTACTTTGTTACAATAAAATTTATTGGGCTACAAATCTGCATACTCGAAAAAATTCTTAAATATCTAATTAAAATTTGCTGATTTATCGCGAGCTTTGCACAAAGTTTAGAAATTATACTTTTATGTTTTTTNTCGAAAAAATTCTTAAATATCTAATTAAAATTTGCTGATTTATCGCGAGCTTTGCACAAAGTTTAGAAATTATACTTTTATGTTTTTTGTTGTAGAATGCAGCACATTTTTATAAAAAATTAGCGCAAAAATATTACCAATGCCAATACTTTTTGCCAGCAGTGTATGCTAGTTGCATTTGCTACTTGGCCCTCAACATATTGCACAAATAGCTTAGATGTTGTGAGTAAGCCAGCTGCACTTAACACATTTGTGGCAGCCTGCTCATATGGTCGGTCATAGAAATCTTTGGCAAGACATGAACCAAAATCGCCATAAAAAAAATTTTTAAATTTCCCCACAAGGACATTTACATATAGAGTGGCTTGTGCTTTGCATATGCGACGTAAATTTTATTGTGTTAGGCGCCATTTTTTAGGCCAAGTATGGTAAATTGAGTCGGCCTTTGTCTCATCGCCTTCTTCTTATTCAGCTTGCCCTTCTTCTACTTCTTCTTACCCTTCTTTATTGTACCCTTCCTATTATTCCTCTTCTTCAGCTCACATATGCTGCGGCTTTGAATCTTTCGCCTTTGACATAAATTTATAGCCAAAGGATTTTTCAATTCATCTGATAATTGATGAATATTTTTTGGCTTTGCCACATAAAATTCATGCAAATGTGCGACAATTTTGCATTGGTGTGCGCTAGCTTGCTTGCTGGCTTGCTTGCTTGCATTCAAATGTGCTACTTTTATTCAGTGCTGTGATCCATGTAAATTTGACAGATTATGTACATGTGCTTTCATGGGCATGTCAAGTGTTTGGATTTAAGGATTTTTGGTTTTGAATTGACTTCAATGAGCTTGGGCAGACACATTTGTATCATTTGTTATGCCACAATTGAGGTCACAATAAGTACTTGAAAATGGTTTTAAAAGATGTTAGATGAAAATGTGCTGAATGGCAGGGGTGTTTTAAGACGGAAGAGTTGCGGCAGCAGCAAGCAATAAAAAAAGTGTAGAAATAATAAGAAACTGGTTGAGTCTCTAAGGAATATGCCAGACTGAAATTTATTGCAGTAAAAAATTATTTGTGGATATGTTAAAGTGTCAATCGTGCGGAATAACCGTCTGTCACTAAGCAGTTGAGGAAAGGAAGAAGCAATAGCTTATTAGATATTTCAAATTGAGTTGCCCAATAAATAATATCGAAAGAAAAAAAATTAGAGAGTTGCCATCTGTTTGAAAATTGCAGTTTAAGTAAACTCACAAAGAAGAGTAAATACTCTAACACGGCTGTCCAAAAAATAGGTTTCAGAAGGCTTACAGCCGAATATATTTTTGTGGAGGTTGCCACATGTTTGAAAATTTTGGTTTAGTTTAATTGATAGGATAAACTAAATATTGCATTATGGGAAGTGGTTTAGGTAAGTTTACTTCCGAACATATTTTTGCCGAGTGTTGCCACTTGTTTGAAAAATTATATTAAATTAAATTGATAAAATAAGTGAAATATTTCAATACAGTTATCAAACAACACAAAAATACTTTTATGGCGCAGTGAAGCACGTCGGGTATTTGATAGTTTTTTTTTTTAATAAAATTATAGCTGATTACTTACTTAACAAATACCATAAAATTCTCAATTTCATACTTTAAGCGAAAATTATGAAAATTCTGTAAAATTTCACCAAAACTTTTAACTTTTTAATCATCACGTTTGGAAAAAGTTTTGGTATGCCGTTTTGTAGCCAATTAAATTTTAGTAAAAAAAGTGCAAATTTGAAATAGGACTTGCCGTTGATTTTTGGCATCATCGTTTATAAATTAGCAAATGTCCGCCGTGCTATACGCGCCTTCATAGTATTTTTGTGATGTTGCTTCCTCCAAGCACATGGTACATCCAAAACTCTTATTCTTAAATAGATTTAGAGAGCTTTATAAAATAAGATTTTTATAAAAAAATTCGATTTAAAACGCATTTGAATCGGTTAGTTACCAACTTACAATTTACTTAAAATTAAATTTTTAACCAGGTGGCAACCCGCCTCAAAAATATTTTCTTAAACCTGCTAATTTTCACACCAATATTTCAATATTTACTTTATCTTATCAATTTATTTAAACTGAAATTTTCAAAAAGGTGGCAACCCTCTTAAAAGATACCTTCAACTGTAAGCTTTCATATTGGAATATTTACTTTATATCGTCAAAGTAGGTACTTAAACTAAAATTTTCAAACCAGTGGCAATTCCCTAAATTGTGTTATTTAAAACCATCAGGGTATTATTTCGAACAAATAAAAAATTATAATTATTGAAATCAGGCATATGTACTATTTATGCAGATATAAAATCCTATATTTTCCAATTGATTATAGGTATTGCAATTCTTTAAAATTTTATTTAAATCGGTTCAGTAGCTTTTACGCGTGATGCGCGCACAAAGAGAACGGCAAAAGTTTTTATTATTGCATACATGTGTACATATATAGATTTAGCATACATACTATGTATGTATGTGTTNTCTTTTACGTACATGTGTACATATATAGATTTAGCATACATACTATGTATGTATGTGTTCATATTCATATTTGCTGTGCTGTGCAAAAATGCTCATAAATTCATAGATATTACGCTCGAGTTTCATTTGCTGCCACAAAGCAAATATTTGCCTAAAACTAAAAGATGAAAATTCAAAATAGTTTTACGGAGACTAGTTGATAGCAAACAAACAACAACAAAATTCAGTTAATTTGTCAACAACAAACACACATGCGTACACACATTTAAAAAAAAAAAAACTAATTGAATTTTTTTGATTTCCTTCGCATAAGAGTTTGCCGCAGAGTTGGTATGAAAAGTAATTCAATAAAAAATGCTCAACAAACATTCATAAAACTCAATGGTATAAAATTCGCAAATACACACATGCATACGTATGTCTACATAGTTACATACACATAACTACAATCAACGACTTGTCACGCACATTCATTCACTTACGCATTTATGCAAAAATGTATTTGTTTAGTGGAACAAAATGAATGCAGGACGAGCATATACTTGTATTGGTGCATATTTTGTATATGTAAATGCGGACTTTTTTGTATGCTTTCACATACGTGTATATATACATACATTCATGCATACGTACTAGTGTGTAAGAGTTTAGTAGTCAAGTAGTCCAGTGACTTGCAGAGGAAAGTATATTTGCCTGCAAAAAGATTTTCCACTCCATTTGCTGAAATGAATGGCTGAAATTACAATTTGCTCTCATTGCTTGACTAAAGAGAATAGCTAGTTATGCGTAAGAATGCGTAAAAGCCATCAAAAGCTTAAACACTCCATAGCTTTTGCACTTTGACGCACATAACTACATATTTTGGATCTGCTATCTGGATTCTACATAATTTAAAGGGAGCAAGCATACTCGCATGTGGATTTCCGTGCTGTGATGGTAAAAAGGGCACAGCGTAAGTGATAAATAAAACTAATAATTAACTATTTGGTCTTCAACACAAATTGATTGAGAAGGAAATCCATTGGTTACCAACGACTTTCCACAAAAAAAAGAACACATTTTGTTCATAGGAACTAAATCGAGCAAGTTGTGTGAGTTTAAAAGTTATTTTGAGAAAACCAAATATGTAAATGTGTCAATTTTTTGTTTGGTTCGGTAAGGTTGAAGTGACTTCCAGTAAAAACACCAGCACACTTAGGTCAACCATCGGCCCCGTTGTGATACCACAATTGAGCTCGTTAACCTCCTGCCGTCTCCTGTATGTACAAACCAGAATTTGTAGTTGGCAAATTTGAGCAGTCACCTTATGTTTATGCCTGCTATATCGTTCAGGTAACCAGCGTCCATGGACCTTGCTCTGCTCTTTACTTACTGATTCAGGCACCTCTTCATCTCGGCAACTTCTGTAGAAGTATTAGACGGCACCCGAGTCTCTTCGCGTGGCTTCTTAAAGTGATGTGGCCCGTAGCCAAACAGATTTATACTCTGAACAGCATAAGGAGTTCGTAAGGAGTGAGAGTGATGCGTCTCCCCTTGCAAGCTCATCCACCATCTCATTGCCGGATATACCTCTGGCATCCATACCAGGCGTAGGATGAACTACTCTGCCATCACGTTAAGTGATCTGCGGCAAGTTATAATGTGCATGTGAGAGGATTCAAAGCTCTTAAATCCGCTTGGCTACCTAATAAATGTAGGTCCTGTTGCACCCTATTTCTTCTGTCCTTAAGCATTTGGTAACCTCCTCTATGATCGCAATATCGGCTTGAAAGAGGCTACAGTAGTTTGGTGGGCGAAATGACTTTACTACTTTCAGTTGTTCCGAGTACACTCCCCCTCCGAACGTGTTATACAGATCGTCCAGGGTCTATTGTTCTCTGCTAGGGATTTCGTCCATATACACTTTGTTCAAGGTCGTTGTCGACATGCAATAGTCCGTTACTTACGCCAGACTAAGCCCATCCAGAATTTGATAGATTCCGAAGTCTGAATTTTGCTTCCCTATAATGCGCATGGCCTGTATGTTTAGCATTCCATTCATCGCTTGCGCGTTTTTTGTGCGTAGGGCCCCACTGATCCACAGAGAGGTTGTGGACACAACTGCAAGCTATATATAATTATGTCAAAACATGCAATTGCAAGCTCTCAAATGTTTCCTTTATCTCTTCAGGGTGTAGTGGACGCTACGCTACTAATTTTTGGCGTGCAAATATGTAGGAAACCGTTCGTTGACTTTACTGTCTTGGGTATAGCAAAGTTTTTCAGTTTCTCAGGAGAACTGCAATGTTCTTTGATGCTAAATAGTTTCCAGGGATTAGCCGTGTAATTTGGTTGTTTTTTTTTTGGTAACATAATGGACCTTAATATCCTCTGCGGAGCCGAGCAAAAGCACAACAAGAGTTTCGCAATCTTATTCTCTTCAAGACAATAAGAATAAATGGGGTTGTCACATAAGCTGATCTGTGGAAACTCTTTGTCCATGCTAGGAGCCCTCTTAGTTATTCCCAAAAGTTGTCTGCAGTCTGACACCTGCTCAATGAAAGCAAATTCCTAGCTAGATCTTCTACGATTGAGGTCAACATGCGTTTATTCCCCAATTAATGAAATATTCACCCAGCTCTTGACCAAAGAGAGCAGTTCTTAACGGGTTGCGGGCCGGCTAAAACCGCCGTTTTACCCCGTGATAGCTAAATGATCCTGTGTCCGTTTGGGAGCTGCCGATAAAAACTCTACACTTTATAAGGCCGTAGTGAGTATTGAACCATCACTCAGCTACAGTGAACTGGTTAATACTCAATACCTCCATATTTAGTAGGGTGCACCACAAAAAATAACTGCAATTTTTTTCACCAGAACTATAAAATTTAATATATTTTAAACAAAATTTTTAAGATTTATCTGGGCTAGATCGATTTTAGCGGCAGTCTTAAAATATAATAAGTTTTATATTTGTGATGAAAAATCAGTATCTATTTGTTTTATAGTGATGAACCCTAATACTCATACTTATATATACATATATATATGCGCACTTGGCAGCATACCGATTACAATAAGACACAATCTTCAGGCATATTTCACTCAGCTTACCCAATCATGCTGTCTATTGTTGAGCATAACAGCGAGCTTATTCATATATCTAACTGAAGGCCTACGACAGAAAGTAAATGCCCTGTAGGAAAAAAAGAATTTATTGAAATCTTTAAATCGCAATCAGTGCACCTGAAAATGTATTGTTAGCAGCTTAAAAGTTACATTCGAATTGGCGGAAGCCGTTTGTTTCTTACCCTTCCCCAAAAAAATTTAACCGCCGAGTGCGTTTTATACGCTTAAACAGTACAGAGTGTGGCCTAAATGTAAAAGCAAGTAACAGATGCAATGTGCAATCAGCCAAAACTGACCGTATGAAGGGCGCTTGACTAGATGTTGCGCGTTGTTAGGCGCGCATTTAATTCTTTGGGAGATTTTTGGCGATCAAAATTAGCGATAGCGAATGCTAGAATCTGGCTGCAGGTCAATTAATCAATTTAAAAAATAATTGTTGAAGAAGTGGTTGCTGCGCATCTTGGCTGTTCGATGCTCTCCACCTCTTTCTCGTATCTGCTGTTTCCAAAAAAATCGTTGATTGGTTAACCCATAAGGCAGTGTTCGGTGACTATCCCGACTACTAATCTGATAAAAGAGGGATCAAGCCGAGTGAGAGCTATGGAACGCGTTACATAAAGTTTTGTCCAAATTTGCCTGGTATTTACCATCTCGATGAGTGCAGCCTTTAATCTTTATTTGCAGAAAGTTAGAGGTGTGTCCGCATCTTGAATAAAATTTAGTTCGGATATTACCCTTCACTGGCTACTTTGCACGCTGTTGCGCAAGATTTTAAAGACTGCAGTTTGACAGTAAGAATATGTCTATAGGATAGGCCGTACTGCAGGGGCGGAAGTTATGAGCCGCCGAGCGGCCTCCATTATGGCGTTTAGCTCTGCTGAAAAAAGGCTGCAATTATGCGGAAACCGAAACTGAGAATTAAAGCGGGCCCGGCAGAGTAAATAGCGCAGCCGTCTCTTTTTTCCATGCGTTTCCACAGCTAAGTTACTATTTAGTAAAATATGAAGAAATCATAGACCAAAGATTTTTCCACAGGGCAAGAAATATGTATGCTTTCGAGCTATGCAGCTACATATATTCCATAGCAGAAGAGTAGTATTTTCAGTATGGCCAGCACGGGGCGTATAGATTAGTGGATTTACGAAACAGAACAGTAAGCGAAAAAGGCGAAAATGCAACGAAAAGGACAAAAAAGAAAAGGATGCTGAATTTTCAATCAACAGAAAAAATGTTAAGCCATATTCGCAAGTGTGCTATGAATGGACTTGAAATGGTAGATGGCTTGTTGTTCGCTTTCGCTGAATGGCTGACTTAATGAATGTAGATATTATTTACATAAATACATTTGTACTCCTACTATTTACGCTGCTTAACGTATGTATATATGTATGGGCTATTTACATGCATTTCTTCGATGGTAGTAACATTTGTGTGAAAAGACGTTTGATTTGTAGAGTTATATTTGCAACGTTAAGAACCTACTCAATCATCCAACCAGTGTATCCATATTTTAGCAAAGTGAGCACTTTCTTGCCTTCAACAACACGAATAAGTCACACTTAACCTACTGAGCAGCACAAATGCTACTGATTTCTTATATGTACATACATACATAAATCGAATCATTCTTATACTGACTGCTGCTCATTTGCTTGAGTCCTCTGGCATTTAATACAACAGCCTACCTTTGTTGGTGGCAACTTTTGAAATGTTAGAAACACCTTCATCAGTTTGTTGCACCCACTCAAAGTAGCTTTGCGCTGATTTTGCTCGAATTTGATGATGGTTTTGTGCTATGCTTAAGAATAAGGGGCGGTAAAAAAGCTCATCAGCCTCAGTCGTCTCTTACAATTAATGCTACCGATACTAAGTAGCTAAATTTCGTAAGGAGAAAAGCATATGACATTAAGGCTATACGTACATACATATACATACATATTTATATACGAAGCAAGAGGAAAAAGTCTTCTTCTGTTAAAGCTGATTACCCCAGCAGGAAAGCGAAGGCTTTCCGATTAAAATTGTTTGGTGTGGGCTCCAGAGCTATGACGAATTCATAATTCTATAGAATTTCGAGTACAGAGACATATTGAAGAAGCATTTTTGTTCACCTTTTCAAATTCTACATACAAATGGGCCCGCCAAATCTAAACAAAAAAAATCAAAAACTGTCTACTGAACTTCTATGCATTTTTCTTTAAAACTTGACAACTCAGAAGCGGAGGTCAGATATATTTTGCTTTACTCTGTTTCTATTTCTAGTGTATTTTTCTCTAGTGTATTTTTATACCCGAGCGCACTTGTGCACAAGGGTATTATAACTTTGTTCACATAACGGTTGTTTGTAACAGGCAAAACGAATCGAGATAGATATAGACAAATGTATACATAAATGATCAGAATGAAAAGAGAAATCGATTAAGCGGTGACTGTCTGTCCGTCCGTCCGTCCGTCCAAGTAAGAAAGTCTAAGTTCGGGCGGGGCCGAACATTAAATACCCGGCACAAGTATTACATATATGGCTTTTCACCTTTCCGAAAGCTACCGCTACATGGTAAGCCGGGGTGTATCAATTTTGAATAAATTAGCGTCCTTAAATTTCGAAATATTGACGTTTCAAGCATTTCTAAAATTTACCGTTATATGAAAAGCCGTAATTTTGGTCCGATTTCAATAATTTTGAACATTTTGCTTTTATGTGGCAAGCACAATAACCGTACTGAGTTTGGTACAAATTGGTACAACGGTTACCGATATACATATATGTGATCATAAGTGGGCGGTGCCACGCCCATTTTCCAAAATTTTATCTTAAACGTATTTCTTGGTGAAGAATATTTGCAAGCATCAATTTTGAATAAATTAGCTTCAATATTTACTGAT
>NW_016161070.1:17789-55765 GCF_001687245.7 Rhagoletis zephyria
TTTTTTTTTTTTTTTTGTAAACTGAGTAGAAAGTATAACTATTTACATAACCAGATGACCTGATAACGAGGCTGGTGTGAATAACCTAATTATTTTAGTATTTCAACCCTAATAAATTGTTCTTTTAAATAACTTCTTTAAATATGTAGATCACAAGGTGCGTAATACGTATTAAAGTAATGTTTTCAATTTTCTCTATGCATTCTATACAAAATTTGCCACAGGTGATGTGGGTGTTCACACTTGCCGATTATCAGGTTGTCTGATTAAAATTTATTTTTCTGTAATGTATTTTATTATTGTAAGTTGAGTAACAAATATAACCGCATGACTAGATTAGATACGTGATAAACAGAAAGGTGTGAACACCCACAAAGTTTTGTTTACTTGAATTTCAAATCAAGAACCTGAATGTGATAAAATTTTATTAAAATTTTTCTTATCCTTTTTCAGTTCCATGAAATTTTTGGCAAAACTTACATAAATGAACATTTTTTTTTAATTAACTTTTTGTTTAAACTTCGCTGACGGTGTCCATTGTTAGACTTTTTGTACAGTTTTTCGTTAAATGACATATGAGCAATATTTCGCTTTACTATTTCCTTTTTCTTTTTTTAGCAGGTGGCAACCCTATACCTTTAAAAACGTACCTAAATATCATTTGTTTCGAACATTCATACCTATGTATGTATATTTACACATTTTTTATAACAAACTTACATTTCTATTTAATTACATTTGTCTGGTGAGGTGGCAACTCTGCTGTTTAAATAGCTTTTCTTCTCAAATTTATGGATGTTTAAAGTTTTCTCAAACGAATTTTTCCAATACTAGAATCATATATTATTTTTCGTACTCAAAGAACCCTTATTTATTCATTTATATAGCAACCCTTCTCAAAAATATTCTTAACAACCCTACTATTTAAATGGAAGTTCTTCTCAAAGTATTAAACGACTTTTTCCAATACTCGAGTCATATATTATTTTCCATAAATAAAGAACCCCTCCTTTTTACATCAATATGGCAACCCTATTCAAAAATTTTCTAGGCATAAGTAGTTCAATTTTTTTTTTTTTTAATTTTGGTATATGGTAGCCTTACTTCGTAGATGTTTTGCACGAACTATTTTTCTTTACTCTTTTCACACAAAAATAAACAAACATATTCTTAATTAGATCCTTTTTCCCTGTATACCTTTTATTATTTTTTAAATGGCAACCCTATTCAAAAATATTCTAAGCATAAGTAGTACAAAAATTTTTTAAATTATTCTTGGGATATGGGAACCCTACTTCATAGTTGTTTTGTAAGAACGATTTTTCTTTACAACTTTTCCACAATATTCTTAGATCCACTCCACCTTTTTTTTCTAAATTAATTAGTTCAACACACCTCCTTTAGCTTTACTGGGTTCAACACCTTTTAGTTTGTCACTACGCGTTTCGTTTCTCTAAGCAGCTTTTCTACCTACTTGCGATGCTTACAATTGTATTCATTACTACATAACGCGAAGACAAGTGCTTTCATATATTTACATACATACACACCTACTTGTATATATGTACACACATACGTACCAGTGCAAGTTTGTAAACGAATCTCTTCGTCCTTGCGCTACCTTACTTTTGCTCCAGCGACTTTTCTTCAAGTGTTTGCTGCTCATTTGATGTCATTGCTTTGTAGCTTCGTTCAGCTCAGCCTTGCTGCTACTTGCGGCTGTTCCAACTGCTTTTTGGCCAATATGTTGTAGCTTATTGCACGGCTTTGTTGTTGTTTCCTTCTTACGAGCAGGTTTTTTGTTGTTGTTTTGCTACTCATGGCAAGCTTTTGCGCACACTTTTTCCACAACTTATTCTTCTGTTTCGTGTTCCGCGTCTGCTTTTTCTTCTTCTTCTTCTTCATCTTCTTCATCTTTCTAATAAACATGTTCATCAACGTCATTACAAGTTTTTCATATTTTCTCTTACTGCTTGACTGCCTTCAAGTGCAGGTGGGCGTGTGCAGCTTTGAGGGTCTTTCTATTGTATGCACATTAGACCGTATCACCTTACAAGCAAACAAAATAATTGCCAGCAGCTCTGAGACCAAAGTATCTTTGCAAGGAAATTTCAAAAAATATATATTTTTTTCACCGAACCTAGTGGCCGTTTTTTTATGTTTTTCTTAGGTGACACCTGCATTCGACAAACAAAATTTTAATTGTTCTACTGGAAAAATCAAAAGCATTGCTTAGCATAGTTTTAATTATTTTTGGAGAGCATTAATTTACTAACATTAGGGTGGTAACTTATGTAAAAAAGCAAACTTTACGTTCGGAAAAAAGCAAAAAAATGTTTTCTGAAATTACCTCGAAAAAAAATAATTTTTGTGGTTTTTTTCTGGTACGGTCTAATGTACATATGTATACATAGAGATGTGTGCGGATTAGTTATTTGCGCTGGCGCTGCTACTTCAATATGCTCACTTGCTGCTTCAGATATTTGCACCTCCACATTACACGCTTGCATATTTACACCTGTGTTTGCCTGTTAAATGTCCAAGTACTTGGTACTTCGTCCTTTCCTTTTTTTGTGTTTTTAAGCATTCCACACGGCTCACATGCACTTATTCCAATTCTTACACATCTGCGTCTACTTAGTTACAGCTTTCCGCTTTCTTTTCTCCACTTTTATTTTGTATTTATTTTCTTTAGCGAAATCTTTTTTTTTGCCAAGCGAGCATTTCTACATTTCTGCGCTTTTCATTTTACNTTCTGCGTCTACTTAGTTACAGCTTTCCGCTTTCTTTTCTCCACTTTTATTTTGTATTTATTTTCTTTAGCGAAATCTTTTTTTTTTGCCAAGCGAGCATTTCTACATTTCTGCGCTTTTCATTTTACTTTTCATCTTTCGAGGTGCATAAGTAGAATTGTTCAAGTGTTGACGGCTTCTTTAACACCAATAGAATTTAATACAATGGCTGCTTAATTGTTTAAGTGCAGGTTGTTGTTGTTGTTGTTGTGGTGCTACGCTGTTAAATACCCATCAAATTACTGAAAAAAAATGGTGGTGGTCTTTCGCAGATAATAACTAACTAGGCTAGGAAGTGTTCAAAGATATTAGGAACAAAAGCAAAGTCGAAAGATTATGGAGATATGTATGAGAGAAGATACCAGTTCTAGAAAAGCTCTTGGGCACAGCCTGAAAGCTGATCAAATCAAAAAGCTCAAAGCTTAGCTTTTATCCAGTAAAATACTGTCATGGCGGCTTCTATAAAATCTGCAAATAGGATTGAGCTTGAAGTAAAAGCTGCTGGTTTCGCCGTTATTTCTGTTTAAGATGGAAGCACATTATGTAATACATAGATGTAAACTTACGAAGACGACTGATATCAGTCACCGCTAATAAATGATGAGATTATATTTTAAAGAAAAATCAGGTCATCTACATTGTTTCCGGGACCAAGAATGATCTCTCCTAACAAACGTTTTGAGTTCTCATGATCCTAGGTTATAGTGCAAGCCAAGATACACCAAACTTAACCTCGCAAAACCTGAACAGCCTAGTGAAATGTGTTAAGGCGGGTTCAAGGAGATTGATTATTCACTGTGGACTTTCATGTGTGTATCGAGGGGATTGATTACACAGGTCTGCGATGGTTTCCCGCATTGACATAAATCTATCTAAGCTACTGGGTCACAATAACTGCTGCTGTAAATATATAAATTCATACGTAAAGTTTTTTAGTCTGTAAGCCAACAATGATTTAGCTATGCATTGCGAATTCGGCCTTTAAACGGCGGCATAGAAGAGCACTCTCCATTCAGAAGCCTAGCAAATGAGAAATATTAAATTTATTTTATTTTTTGCTTTCTGTTATTTAATTTTTATTTAAGTTTATGTTCCTTATAATTATGGTTTTTATTTTATCTATATTTTTGTGTTATCTAATTTTGTCGTTTTATGTTGTTCTATTTTTTATTTACTTTCATTTTGTTTTTCTTATTTTTCCATTTTTCTTTTATTGTTTGATTTATTGTTGCTTTTTATTTTATACATTTTATAGTTTTTTTAATTTATTTTTACCTTTTTGCTACTTAATGCTTTTATTTTATTACTGTTTTGTCATCCATTTTTTATGTTTTATTTTATTAAATTTAATTTTATTTCATTTTTTTTATGTACTTCATTTCGGTTCATTTTCATTTTATCAGCGCAAAATGCAACCCCAACAAGAAACAAAAAAATTTTAAATATTTATCATTTGATATTAAGTTGCAGTATTTGATTTAAACAACTTACATTTTTAGTTTGTTAAAAAAAAAAATCTGGTGGCAACCCCATTAAAAAATATATCTGATAGTTTGCCGTAATTTTTGTTTGCTCACGTATTGTGTATGGTATATCTAAGTATTTGTATTTTATTAATAGCTGGAAATCCTATTTGAAAGCAAAATAAATTAAATTTTTTGTTTTATATCAATACTTTTAGAATTTTTATTTGTCGCCTAACATAATTTTTATTTATCGTGATGCATATTTTAGTATAAGGTGAATAGGTGGCAACCCTATTGATAAAATATTTGGACTACAACTTTATGAAGAATCATTCGCTAGCTGTGTTTAAAGAAAATATTTTACTAGGCTTGTGTATTAAACTATTTCATCTCACCTATAGGCGGCAACCCTATTAAATGAAAAAAAAAATATTAAAATTGTGTCGTTCGTACCGGTATCATTCTTTAGATCCATATTATTTACAAGTATATTTATATCAGCGAAATAGGTGGCAAGCCTATTCAAAAGCGTCTATCATTTTTTGCATAGTTTCTTTCTTGATCCCTATATTCAATTATTTTAATTTCATTGATAAACGGCAACCTTTTTGTAAAGAAAGTTATATTTTATAAATTCAATTTCTTCCATTGGCATTACTGCATTTGCCTCTTTAAAGTTGATTCAGATTTATTAACCCACTTATCCCACAAGAAAGCCATTGTCCACTTTTGCATTGTGCGATTTTCAATAATGCTTGCAATAATGCAAATGTGTTTCATTTGAAACAAAAAGCTAAGATTTATTGTCGATTTAGCTACAACGTCTAAGCGCCGATTTATATGCCAAATTTAGTTTATGTGCAAAAGTTACTTCTTCTAAAACTGTGGTACTCACTTCTTGGTATAAAAAAACTGTTAGACATTTATATAACTGTTCAACTTTTCCCCTAAACAAAGAGCAACAATTGCAAGCATAAAAATGTAAATGTACGGTTATGTGTGTGCATAAATATTTATACTTTCACACACACACAAAGCCAGTTACTTACTTTCAACTATGCATCATTTTTTTGTATGAGTTTTTGTTGCAAATTTTGGTTTTGTTTATTTTGCCGTTGGTCAACGCAATTTCCTCAACTGACCTCTGACAGCTTTACGACCGCATTATCAGACTATCAAAATTTCCAAAAATTGCCAAATTTGCCACACAAAAACTATCGAAGTGACTTGCAACAGATTTCACAAATATAAAATACACTGACTTACCATATAAGCAAACACAACGGACAAGTTAAACTTTGTGCAAACACACTTCACACAATTTGCCACTTTTAATTCACTGCACAAGGGAGAGAGCAGAAAAAAATAAAAAGGAGGAATTAAACTGCAGAGTAACTAAAATAGTTGACACCAGTTGACGGAGGCAAGCAACCGTGCGTGTGCATATGTGTGCGTGCACGCATTGTTGTTGTGCATAAGTGCAGTCAATAAAAAAGTTTGGCTCATAAATTCACAAAGTTTTTGTTGCTTTTTGTTGCTGCTTTTGCACTGAATTTTGTCATCAATTTCAAAAGCACACACTCTACATATGTATGGCCATGGCCTAAGCGCTCGCCCCTACAACTATCGAATGTGTTGCCCAAAAGTGCCTACCCCCCCCCTGCTCTTATGCCCCGCCCACATATTTTGTCTACACTTTGAAATTGCCAACGCCACTGCCTGCGTCATTCCACCACTCACTAGCCATTTGGGTCCCGCCTCTGTCAATGATGGGGCAATATTTTCCATTTATTGCCGATGCTAGTCATTGTTGGCAATCTATGCAAGGCGTTTGCGCCTGTAAGTATGCTTCATCATTGCATGTTCTCATACAAATTCGCACTCATGTTTGTTTGTATGTAGTAGTAGTGTATTACTGCGCGCGCTCATGTGTGACTCACTCTGCATTGTCTGCTGCTCTGCGCACCGTCCGCCCCGGGCTTTGTGGCTCCCACTCACCACTGCAAAGCGCGCTCCTTTGAATGTAAGTCAATCAATCAATCAATCAGTGTGTGAATAGGTCGTGCAATTTCATCATTTTTTTTCTCTTCTATTTCCATTCATATTTTTCTTTGTTTGTTGTCATTGAAGCGTTCGACAAACATGGCGGGCGCTTCTGCTAACATTGCTGGTAGTCAATTTTCATTTCTCATATTTTTTTTTTCACAGCCGAAGGTATTGTTAGTATTTGAAGTATCTATTATTCTTATTGATTGTGCGGTCTAATATTACCGTATGGATGCCGGCTTGTTTGTATTTGTGTTTGTGTGTACACAGCTTTGATTGCTTAAATGTGTGATTTACTGCTATGACAGGATGTGTGAATGTGAATGACCTTTTTATCTGATGGTCTCGTTTAATTTATGAAAGGTTCAGCAAAAGGATTTGTGTAGTTGTGCGATTTTGCATATTTTTTTTTGTTTTGCTTTACTCTGGAAATTTCAACTGAAATATTAATATTGAAACAAGATTATTGTAGAAATATTGTTTCGAGCCCTAACCGCCAAAATAACGTAAGCGACATTTTTTCAAAATTTTCTTTTTGATGCAGAAATGCATCTAAATGCTCTAGAAATATTTCTGCATCAAAAAGAAAATTTTGAAAAAAATGTCGCTTACGTTATTTTGGCGGTTAGGGCTCGGTTTATTGTTTCGAATTAATCTCATTTTTTTGAGTGGTGGTAAGTATGAATAATGTGACCAACCGCACTTCTTTCGAAAGTACAGTACTTCTGTTTTCACTCTTGTACTTCGTACTTCGAAGTACAGTGAAATATACTTCTTTCCGATATTTCGTACTTCAGGAGGAAGATTTTTTAACCAGTTAGCGACAATTTTCGAATCGCTATCGGACTTTTTGACGCACGATATGAAATGTTATTGCGTCAAAAAGTGTGATAGTGATTCGAAGATTGTTGCTCCAATAGTAGAGCCATCCTTTGGAGTTTGTTCAGACGTGAAACGGCAGTTTTTTTGCAACATTTTTGGCCACCAGACTATAGAGACATAGGTTACAATCGGACGGACTATTAGTTCGGAGTTTAGATCCCATGTTCGACCGAAGAGTCTTCGACAGGCCCAGATGGCTCGCGTGGCTTTACCTAGATGGGAATTCCAACTTTGTCTCTTATCCAGGGTAACCCCAAGATATTTGACTTTGTCAGAGTATTCAAGCACTGTTTCGCCAAGGGTAGCCGAACCAATGTTCGGCTTGTACCTTCTTGTAAACGGTACCAGAACAGCCTCTTTTGGATTTATGCGAAGGCCCTCATTGGCACAACAGTGAGCATCATACATACATACGTTCAAAAACACAGCCCTGGTGGTAGTTTTCGGATTTAAGCTACTAATTCTTATCATCGAGCATACAGCCAAGCGGGCTCTATTCAACATTGCAAGAGAAGGTTTTAGTAAAGTAAAGGTCCTATCTTCTATGAACATGGAAAATAAGGGGAAACGAAAAAGCGTTTTCTAATTTAGATGTTGCTCGGACCAGGAGCGGACCCAGGTCACACCGAATAGCACCTGTAACAACTCAGCCATAGTGAGCAATAAGATTCATAAATCTTACCATCGGTGCTAAAAAAAACGAGGCGATCGAAATTACACTTCGTAGAGCTATTTACGAAATGCAGCCAAATAACCACTTTGCTAAATAAAAATACCAGAAAACGGAAACAAAACAACAATGAAGAGCACAATGCGAGATAAAAGACAGGAGAATAAGAAATAAATTAAAAACTTAAAATATCCATTCACAATACAGGGCATAGAGGCAAGCAATCTGTATACTTAGAAGTTCAGATTACTAGAAAAATCATACCGCAGCAAAAAATTTAAATAAAACCCAAAATTTTCCAGAGAAACAATTGGCTAACAGAGCATTAGCTACAAGCCAATACAAAAGGCAATGGAAAAACATAAACTCCTGACGAGCTACTAAAACAAAATGGCAACCAATAAAAGCCAGCTAGCAGCATGCGTTGCACAATAATAAATGTAAATATGCATGTAAATAGGTGTATATACACATATACATATTTCTACAATAGAATACATTAGTTTTCAAGAACAAAGCGCGAGCAAGTCAGTCGCAAAAAAGCGCACAACTCAGCCAAAGAAAAAACAAAACATATTAACAAAAATAAAGAAAAATACTAAATAAAAAATTTGTGCAAAAGGGAGCAAGAGTAGTAAAGTAATGGAAGCCATTTCAGACGCTAAAAGAACGAATAAAAGCCAAATAATAGTGACTGCCACGACTGTGAGTATATTTTCATATAAAGATATGTATGTATATAAGTACATTAGGGTGCATCACAAAAAAATCTGTAGTGTTTATGCAAAATTAGTTATATTTTAAGACTTCCGCAAGATGTTTCGGAAAATATTAAGATTTACGTGAGCTCAACCTATTTGAAAAATCTGCCGAAAATCGATTTTTTTTATAAATAAAATTATTTTTCTTTTTTAATATTTTCTCAAAAAAATCACCTCAGATGATGAAGAGTTCAATCTTGTGAAGTCTTAAAGTATAATAAATTTTCTAATGCCAGTGCAAAGACCGTAATTTTTTTTTTGTGATGCACCCTAATGTGCATAAATGTATGTATACGTGTGCCGTTTTTACGTCTGCGATATTTCCAAATGAGCATCACCAAGGAATGCAATTTAGCTGAGCAGCCGCCATGAGCCCGCAGCCATGAACGACTTTAGTTAGAATTTCAAGCATACGAAGCATGCAAATGTTTCGCAAATTTGAATTACTTTTACGTAAATAGATACATACATATGTACATATATATGTATATGTACTCTCAAAGGATACGCGCGCTGAGCTCTGAGTAACTGACTCGAGTGTGGTGGTAACTATGCGACAAATGCAATGCTTGGCAGCCTTGAAAGGAGAATGGCGAACAAAACAATTTGAGTTTATAGTATGGTTTAATTTTTTTTTGTTTCGTTGAAATTTTTTGCAATCGTATGACTTTACAAATGCAACTAACTCATACGAGCAGTCACGCCGCTAAGGAGTGCGTGCTGTTGCGGGTTAAATTGAGTTATAAGCTGCTGCGTGACGATTGTAAAACGAGTGATAAGGAGTGGTGTTGAAAGGAAAAGTGGTTGTTAGTCAATTTTTTGTTCACAGTTCATAGTAATTGCTGCAATTGCTAAATTTTTTACTGTAGAATGCAGGTAAATTTCCGTCCCTCCCTTTAAAGTCCCTCAAGATTTCTTCTACTAAAGCCTAGTTTTAGTTAACTCGAGTCTTCCATGATATCGCAGAAATGTATGTAGGCCATTAATTAGTGATTATTAAGTTTAAAAGTTAACATGATTTTCTGCTGAGTAGCGTAACTCTCGAAAAAAAAGGTAAAAAAAAAATTAAAAAAATTAATTTTTTAAATATTCATGTGGCAACACTGATGTATTTCATTTGATAGATGGTATTATTGAAAACATATTTTGATTGCCTTTATTCCACAAAAGAAAAAAATTAAGAATAATATTAACTTTAAGGAGTAATTAAATCAAAAAACTTTACTTAAAAAAAATTTAAAATGGATATCCCATACTATGCTGAATTCCTAGCGGTATGAGAATCCTCATTATGTAGTGCCACCATCATCTCGTATTGTTCTCATTCGCCCACTCCCTCATTCATCAATAATTTTCAACTACACTTGGCACCTCTGACCCATTACCACCGACCGACCCTCGCCCGCTACCCCAAATAATATTAAAATTAATCATTCGGAAATTGTCTTACCATACTCATTCGGCACAACAACAACAACTAAATTCGACATACAAACATTATCTTGGCAAGCATCATTGACATCAGCAAACACACATTCATTAAAACATTTGTGAATTGGTGACTTTAATGGCGCGTTGAATGAGGGCGTGCGCGAGCAACGAATTAACGGAGAGAGAGAGAGAGAGAGAGAGAGAGAGAGAGCGGGAGGTCAATTGGCCTAAAGGAGCAGGGCAATAAAGCATAAACAATGGAAAGGATGTTGCGGAAGAGGGAGGATCAAATGAATAGCAAATCGAAAATTGCTTGATGTGGTTTGTAGTTAATGGGCGGGGAGGGGGGAGAAATAAATCCGGCAATGATTTATGAGCGATAGTCAAGAAGCAAAGTGAAGGACGAGCAAATGAGAAGCGGGCCTTCGTACAATATGGCTTATACAGAATGTTGAGGTGCATACATACATATGTACAGATGTGTCGGCCAAGATAAAACCGCANTAGAATATCGAGGTGCATACATACATATGTACAGATGTGTCGGCCAAGATAAAACCGCATAAGCCGTGTGTCAGTGGCATATTTAGCTGTGCTTTGGTTGGATTACACTTAGTGTCGGCTTGTGTATTGGCTAACTAAATAGTGTTGCAGCTGGAATGAGTCTATGTGTGTGTTGGTTGGTATTAATTGTTTATGCATTGCTGGCTGTCAGCCAAAATATTTGTTTATTTACATTGTGGCAATTATTAAAGCCATTAAATGCAAATTTACTTATATAAACAAACACAAGCGTAGTTACTTATTCCTATACATATATGTATGTACATTCAGAGATATTCTGGTTGTATAATCAAAAAGCTTAAATATTAGCTGCGCGGAGATCCAAAGCTGCCGCTGGCTTGGCATTGGCAACAACTGCTGGCTGTGTCTAATTACCGAAACCCGCAGCCACTGCCAAAAATCTAAACTATATAGTACATGTGTTGCCGGACATTTTTAAACTAGCTTGAAGCCTTCACTAAAAAGACATTTTGAATTTCCAGTCCAAAAAATTTTGGACTGTCAGGTTTTCTTTTTATTTTTTAAATTTAGGGCCGGATTCACAGTGTTTAGTTACACGATTGTTAACTTAACCACCAACAAGAATTTAACTTTGAATTTATATTCAGAGTCACAACGGTTTACTATGGAAATTCATATCACCTGAAAATATACAAATTTAAAAATCAATACTTTTCTATTCTAATATGAAATTTAACTGAGAAATTGTGAATATCAAAATCAATAGTTGAACTCTGGTCACTAATTAACTACGCACTGTGAATTTGGCCCTTAAAAAGGATTATAATTTTAGATTTCACTTATTTTCCTTGTTATTTATTAAAAAATGGAAGACCTCTCAGAAACGTTTGATGTTCATACCCAACTATTTTTTATTAAAGTTTGTAATTTGAACTACGTGGCAACCCTGTTAAAAAATATTTCCCGCCAGAAATGACGTGTGCTATTCCTACTCAACAATTTTTTTATTTAAGTTTTTAATTTTAACTAGGTGGCAACCCAATTTTATAGTATGGGCACAATAAAGTTTTCTTTTGAATTGTATATAAATATGAACAAATATGATAAACAAATTTGTTTAAATTTTTATTATTTACCTAATTGGCAACCCCAATAATTTTCTTTTTAAATTAAAATAAACGCTAAACTCAAAATTTTTTTGATAAGTGGCAACTATTCTAGGTGGCAGTGCTATTGTAAAGTATGGGCACAATAATGGTTTTCTGAATTTGATATAAATATGAAAATATGTGATAAACAAATTTATTAAATTTTTTTATTTACCTAAGTGGCAACCCCAATTTTTACAAACTAAAGTTTGCTCAAAATTCTTTTTTTAAAGATAATATGACATTATTTTTCATAGTTAAATCATAAATTATTTTCAGATAAGTGGCAACTCTGCAAATTTTCCAAAAAATGTGCCCAACTAATTTTTACGTATTCGAACAAAAGCTTTCTTGCGTAGCTTTAGCATAGTGTTCCTAGAATCGACTTTTAAATATTTAATAAATTTTTAATTTTTTAAAAGTTGGCAACTCTTTTAAAATATTTCCAGTTTAAGGTGGTTTTACCATCGTTTTGTCTGATATCCATATCTGTATATGTATTTTACTAAATTTTCCTGAATGAATAAATAATTTTTTTACAAATAAGTGGCAACTCTAATTTTAAATAATTGTAAATTATAGCTTTCTATTAAAGAAATAAAACTTTCCTTAACTTAAAAAGTTCATTAATTCTTATAATCTAAATATAATCCAAAAGGGTGGCAACCCTGTTGTAAGGCTTACTAAATTTTTATACTTCTAAACGTTTGTGCTATTTTTTAGCTTACACATACATACATATCGCACACCGTCTTCAAAAGAGGCACAACTCCAATTTTGACATTTTTGAAATTATACGCTTAACCCTTTTATTTACCTTTGAGCAAAAGCTGTATCAAATTTTCATTATAATTTGTAAAAAAAACCTAAGATAAAGTCTCGCTTGCCCATATGATTTTCATCCAACAAACGTGTAATTTTGAGTTGTGCCTCTTTTTTAAGACGCTGTGCAATATGTATAGTACTATCTATCACCTTGATTAGCACAGCATCTTTCTACTCATGCATTCATTAATGACAAATTTTATATTTTGGCTAGCAGCCTATTCCCTATAGACATACAAACATACACCTTATGCAAGTACATATAGAAGGACATGTATATACATATATGCATATGTATGTGCTGACATACGTTTGTATTAGTTAAGTGCCCTGATTACTCTCATCATACCGTTAGGTAAATTTTAAGGGGGTTTGGAGAATGGCTTTTAGCATTATTGCCTAACAAAGAGGCTTCGGTAAATGGCTTTTGTGTCTTATTTTTTATTTATTTTTGTGGTTGCAATTGTAATAGCCACTTACATATGTGACATTTTGAAAAGCAGATGAGTTCAAAACAAGTGTAAGTATGTAGATGCATTCTTACATATACAACGACATGCATATTTACATATACATACATATGTATATTGCTCGCACATTGGTATACCTAAGTCCATACAGGGCATCCGAGGCAAGTCAGATGTGTGCCAAATGAGTTTAGCCTTCGGCGGTTATTGGCCTCATGCGCGCTTTAAATATATGTACATACATACATATCTATAGTATATTCGTATGTATAGAAAATTGTATCCTCAAATGTGTCATATATTTTTCATTTTGGGGACTTTTTTTGTCTCAGATTAGTTCAATGCAGATATACAAAAATATTTATAGAGATTTTATTCAATGGTGTTAACCTTCACTTGCTACTTCCTTTCCTACTTAGCAACATAATTTTTCCAAAACAAGTGCATGCAGATATTTCTCAAAAATAACGCTCTCATTTAATTTTTCATTGAAACTTCCAACGCAGCGTATCGCTACAGCTACGCCACCAGCTTAAAAGCAAAAGCAATAAACCTTAACTGCTACCTAAACACCACGCAGTCTTTCATTTCCTGCAGCTAAAAAAATCAATTATGGTTACGTAACATATACAAATCAGCGTCAAGCCACAGAAAATCGCACAGCGTACAGAGCTATGTACATATGTCACTCACACCTTCCTATACATATTCCCTTTACCGCGCAAATCTTTTTCTTCTCCCCTTTTCAGCAAACCACCTCGCAAAATACCTCGCCTGGCACGCATAAAAGCTTTAAAAGAAAATTGTTTTTACATGTGTTAAGAAAATGTTATCACACAATGGCTGGCGTGGCGAGCATGGCGTGGCGTGGCGTGGTGGGACGACTTTCTGTCGCTTAAGTCGCTCTACCAACGCACGCATTACTCATACGCCCCGGCGCACTCGTTGTGTTGCGTGCTGAAGGTGTGTGTGTGCACGTGTTCCCACGTGTGAAAGTTATCACCGNTCTACCAACGCACGCATTACTCATACGCCGCGGCGCACTCGTTGTGTTGCGTGCTGAAGGTGTGTGTGTGCACGTGTTCCCACGTGTGAAAGTTATCACCGCTATAAGCTGTTAACTGTTAACAAAAGTGAGATATTACAATGTCGAATGGTGTAAGGAAGCCTGTGTGTGTATCAGGAAAAAGCAAAATTCTTAGAATGCATCGACAGATGATAGCAAAACGAACGTGGAAGGAAATAAAATAGAATATATCTTTGAAGGAAGGTATTTTGTAAGTCTTACTAAAATAATATAATTTAAAAAATTTTTTTCTTAATGGAAAGTCATTTAAAAAAATATAAGTCTGTTTAGAGTTTATGTTTTTACAATGCTTTTTTAACGACTTTAAAAAAAAAAGGAGATTATAAATTCGCCGGAATATTTTTATATGTTGGTACCCAATAACTTTGGAAACTAAGGGTACTCCTAAATTTTTATATGATCATTAAAGTCGGTTTTTGTATTTTTTTACTTAAAAAATACTTGTTTCCTTTTCAAAAACATTATAAATGAAAAAAAAAATCAATAGATTAATAGAAAACTCGTACCAAAAGATTAGGCGGGATGATTGCGAAAAATTTTTAATTGAAGTGTGTACATAAACTATTTCTTGCAAAATTCTAAACGCTGAATTTCGAAAAAGAACCTCATTTTTATAAACCCTAGTTTATTTCTGCTTGCAGTGGGTTTTCCAGTTGTAATAGCTTTTGAAAATTCATGCATTGTTTAAAAAATTTAATAATTTAAAGAGGCAATTTTTAAATCAAAAATTGTTGAATGTATTTCAATTCATTCTATTCAATTTAATTTAATTTTATTATATTAAATTTAATTTGGTTTTATTTTTTTATTTTTTATTCAATTTAATTTAATTTAATTCAATTTAATTTTATACAAATTAATTTAATTTAATTCAAATAAATATAACTTTAGTTTATTTTTTTATTTCTAAAAAAGTAAGTTAAATTTAAAAATTTTAAAACCCAAGTACTTTTCTAATAATAACTACTCTTAAAGCTCAGTAGTCAATTATGGAAAAAATATGTATCCTAAGAAGTATTAAAAAAAAACCAAAAATCATACATACATAAATACATACGTAATATTTTGAGAGCCACAAACAGGTTTAAGAAATTTTGATAGAAAAAATTTTATTTTCATTTCATGAATGTTTTAATATGGAGACTAAAGTTTTCTTGACAGTTCGATACTCAGCATGAAGGCAAAACTTATAATATCCAAATTTTTTTAAGAAACAACTTTTAAAAAGAAAATATTATATCGAAGGTCTTCAATTATTTTTGCGGTTTTAGCATTTTTAATTTATTATTTTTTTAATACGGAAATATCAGTATGAATCAAAAACTTCCAAATTTCACGAAAGCAATTTAAGTGAAAAATTATTTTAATTTTTTCAACCTTATATGGAAATTCACAGAGAATATCATTTAAATTGCTGGTGTAACCGGCTGTAAGTACTTTTTTAACTTTAAAGTTAAAAAATTTTAATCGTCGAAATCCTAATAAATATGTGTTAAAAATAGGGGTTCCCAAAACTCAAAAAAAAAGTAACAACTAAAAACCAAGATTTTGAAAAAAAAATGTTTCTATTTATTTTTGAAAGTAAACATTTGTGTCACTCAAAATCCTTGATTTCGAAAATACCTATAACACACTTTGTTTATAAAATTTTTTTTTTGAAAGTTAATGCATCAAAGTTAAAAACGCTTACATTTGTAAGAAAAAATATTGCGGTTTTTCACACGTGCCTCAGGTTTTCTGCTTAAAAATAATTTTTCTGTAGTGNGAAAGTTAATGCATCAAAGTTAAAAACGCTTACATTTGTAAGAAAAAATATTGCGGGTTTTCACACGTGCCTCAGGTTTTCTGCTTAAAAATAATTTTTCTGTAGTGTATTTTATTGTTGTACAACTAATTTATTTTTACGAGATAACCTGATAACCAGGCAAGCGTGAACAACCACATTATGAAAAAATATTGGAAAAGAAATTTACCATACAATAACAATTTTCAAACCAGAAGTTCTAAAAAAAAATTATTTTTTTATTTTTTTTTTATTTTTTAATATCTGCTCAAAACAAAACTTATTATAGAATTAAAAATAACAATTTATTAGCTTAAAATAAATAAAATCAAAAATCTGTTTTAAATGCAAAATTTGGGAAAACTATGTTATTTGTTTATTCTAAAAAAAAACCTTGCTTTCTTTTTAGCTAAAACATGAAATTCAAAATATCTGTTTTCATATGCAATTTAAAATCACACATCTCAAGGAAAATTTTTTGTTTTATATTAAAAAATGTTACCCACTGAAACCAAATTTCTTTAATACTAAAGGGTTCTAAAAGCTAGCAATTAACAAGTCTTTTTTAAGCAAAATATAGAACCGAATTTTCGTTAATTTCGCCAAGACGCAATGTTCCGATCATGAGTAGTATGAGACCACCCTTGGGATTCCATCTTTCCGAAACATACATATTTTCCCACGGCTTAAAAGTCTCAAATTAATTTCAGCAGAAGTTACAAAAGAACCATTTTGCTAGTCAACCTTCCTGCAGGTATTAGTATACGTATTTGCATACATATGTATGTATGTATGTGTTTGTAAATTTACATACAAATGTGTTCATTCATATGAATATCTTTCGTAGTCCCAAGAAAAGCAAAAAAAAACAATAAACCCCATTTTTTGCACCTCTTTCATACTTGCTAGACTTTTGTGCTAAAATTTTGACCTTTGTTCGACACCTTTTGTTCAGCTTATTTGCTCAAGTCTTAGTTTTTTTTACCCCTCACCATCGCCTCCCTCATCGAGACACAGCTCAACTCAACGCAAAGTAGTAGCTCAGGTGTGTGGCTGGCCGCTGGCACTTTTTTNAACAATAACAATAAACACCATTTTTTGCAGCTCTTTTATACTTGCTAGACTTTTGTGCTAAAATTTGACCTTTGTTCGACACCTTTTGTTCAGCTTATTTGCTCAAGTCTTAGTTTTTTTTACCCCTCACCATCGCCTCCCTCATCGAGACACAGCTCAACTCAACGCAAAGTAGTAGCTCAGGTGTGTGGCTGGCCGCTGGCACTTTTTTGATTACTTACATAAGTTGATTGTTATTGTTACAGCATAATAATAATAAAGAAAAAGGCAAAAAAAAAAGTTCTTCAATGTAACGAAATTTATGAGAAGGTTCTCTTCATTTTATTTTATTTTTTTTTTTGTTTTGTTACTGCAATTCATTCATTTCGCACTTACTTATGCATATCCATCAAATTGAAATTACATTATACTCGTATTATACTTTTAGTTTTCACCATCCTCGCCCCAAGCAGCAAAATCGTGTTGCACAGCTGATATTCATGTTACCAGCGCCACCCTAGTTCTGGGGTGGTACTGCTACAGCGCCTAAGTGTATGCAAAAGTTTAATTGGGTGTGCGAAAATTTCATTCATTCTGATACATACATACATAGGTAGGCTTGCATAAGCAATGTGCGGTTATTTGGCTTCTGTTCGGCGAGGGTGGGGAGGACTCCTCTACAAATAAGGTGTAGCAGACATATGCAACAATGTGCTGTATACATATTGGCGGGAAGGTGGCAACTGATTTGTTTTATGCTGGCGTGCATGTGTATGAGTGTATATGTGTGTGTAGCCCGAAAGTTATAATGAGTTTTTGCGGTTTTCAGCAGAATTCCGAAATTAATTAGTCGATGTGGCGTGGCTGCATTGTTTATTGTAAGCGTTGAGCGTTGATTGTGATATTAACACCGTACTGTTGTTGTTTTAGTAATTTACATAGTTTCGAGAACTAAGCACGGAAAAGTAGGAACGTTTTTTTACGTAACTAAAAAACTGCATTAGCTACAAATGTACTTACCTGCTAAATTCTAGTAATGAAGAGAAATTATTGAAAAAGCTGCTGCTGAAATCTTGTTTCAAGTTTATTTAAACTTATTTGGATATTTGATATTTGAGAAAACTTAAACTTCAGAAAAAATTTATTTTTATTTTTAAACATTATTTAACAAAATCAAACAATGAAACAAAAATTTTAAATTTAACAAAAAATAGTCATAAACGCCTAAATGTCTCTTAACTGTGTAAACCTCGTAAACAAACCGGTTTTCCATTCAAAATTACATATGTAAGATTACAAGGCTATGAGGCCTTTACACGTTTAGATGAAGTACCCTATTGTAATTGTATATATTACGATTATATTTTTTTAAGGCGGTTAACATCACAATAACTTTTTAAGGGAGTTATAAAATCGGAGCGAAAAAAATATTTGTTTAATAATTTCTTTACACATTTTTAAAATAAGCACGGAAAAATATATTTTTTTTTAATATTACGAAAATTTAAAAAATTCTAGGTTCGGAAAATTAGAAGCAAAATATTTTGAACTCAACTCATTTTCAATGCGATAACATCACTAATAACTTTTTAAGGAAAGTATAAATTACACGCAAAAAAATTTTTTTTTTCAAAAAATTTCTTAAAAATTAAAACATAAAACATGGAACAAAACTAAACAATTTTTTCACAAATTTATAAAATTGGCACAAAAAAATATTTTTTTTTAATATCACGAAAAATTTTAAAATTCCACGGTCGGAAAAAAGAAAAAAAAATATTTTGAATTCTGTGCTTTTTTAAAGCAACTAACATTAATAATAAATTTTTAAGGAAATTATAAAATTGGCACTAGAAAATATTTTTTTTTTAATTAAAAAATGAAGGAATGGAACACAAATTAACCATTTATTTACAAATTTATAAAATTGCCACAAATAACATCACTAATAACTTTTTCAGGAAATTATAAAATGGGCACGAAGAAATATTTTTTTAATAATTTCCTCGAGAGTAAAACAAAAAATTAAGCAATAAAACCAAAATATACCTTTTTTTAACCCAATAAAAGCGGTACCAAAAAATCAGTTTCACTATTCTTTATATTTAATTCCTATTTTCTTCATATTAGTTATCTCCGAGTATTTTTTGCAGAGTATATATAGTGTTTTAATGATTTTTTCATAAATTTTTAATTTTTGTTTTAAAGGATCCTTACTTAACCAAATTGTATCACTTTTCTTATCTTTCCAGCTTATGAATTTTTTCATCTTTATATCAACACAACAAAAGTGACAGAAACTGGAATGCAAGTTCAAACAGGTATGTATGCTAAAACAATTAAAACTATATACTAGTCTGTTCTCGTATTTACTTATATAAACGTGTATTTTAGTTTAAGTATAACAACTACATCTTCTGAAATAATTAACCTTTTCGTTCAGCATAAACAAAATCGCGCACTCAATACAAAAAAAAAAAATAGTATGGGAATTGACAGTCCAAACAAATGTTAATATTTGTATTCAAATAAACAAAGTTATTCACACTTTCTATCCTCACAAGAGTTAGCATATAGTTATGTGTGTAGTACATATGTATATCCTCAAAAACAAGCGTTCGAATGTCGCTCTTGAATACAATCATTTCCGCACACTCTCGCGTGCAGCACTCACTCTAATCCGAATTTTTACCTGTGCTCATTGATTTTCTGACAGCCAGCCTCTGACTGCCAATGCGCCAATGCTCAGCTACAGGAAACAAAGCAATCACTGCTGCCAAACGAAAATACGCTTTGCTATTCAGCACAATGGCATGCCCAGCACTCAAATCCAAATACATATACATGCATTCCTGAAAATTCAAAGGATATATATTTACTATGCATATACGTATATCGACTCCTAAAACCGTTTGCCTTTGTGTGTGTATTTAGCTTAACGAAGAGGGATGTCACGTACAAAACTGCAGACATTTCTGAAAATAAAATCTACCGTCGGTGTTTCGAACGAGTATTTAAAAAAGTTCTATCCAAGGTACATTGAACAGGTAGTATCAGTAGAGCAGCTGATTTGATTTATTTTCAAATTATTTGGTCTCGAAAATGTCAAATATTTTAAATTTTTTCTCACGAAAATTATAAGTTGTTAAAATCCATTTGCTTGTGAAACCTTTTCCCATAAAAAACAAGCGATTGAATAGCAACTTTTGGAACGTTCGCCCAACACGGCAGCACGACCGCTGATTACTGGGCCTTGCAAAGGATGGATCAATGCTTCGAGAAGCAAACAAATTTACTAGGAGAGAAACTTGCATCAATTTTTATTTTTCCCAATTTCAATTTTTTATTTTTTATAATTTTTTGTATTTCACATGGCACGCTTTGATTTAGAAGAAAAAATTTAGAACAGTTGTTGACACTTTCGATACCAGAAGCAACAACAAAATACACGCAAATGTTGTTTTTGCTCTACTGATACTACCTGTTTAATGTGCCTTGGTTCTATCGATACAAACAAACGAATTTCTGTCAGCGCGTACTACAACTACATCGTTTGTGGTCACAAAGAGCTGCGTAAAAATGTGTGGTAATTATAGGGAATTTAATGAGTTCCAGAAAAATTGAATATCAATATGTAAAAATTGAAGTCAAATGCGAACTTACGCACTTTCATCTGAGGGTGTGCAGACTACATACAGACTACAATAAGTGTCTTAGCGCGTTATTGAGTATTCCCTGCGTCGTGTTGAACATCCAAGAAACATTATGTCTCTATTATATTCTTGTTGTTTTTATAGCAATACGGATGAGTAAGTTTACTGGTCTAAACATTTCAAAAAGAATTTAAAACGAAATCGTTACCGGCAGCATTTTTTTTTGTGGACCCTTCAGGGCAACCTATTAAATAGAGAGAGAGAGAAAGATTTTTCCGGTTAGTTGAGGGAATACAAGCATTGCGATGTACATATATACTTAGATCTATTGAGCTTTCCCTTCAAAGTAGAGCCTTCGATTTCCCGAATTTATCCGAGAAGCAATTTCTCGCGAGGATCGCTTTCCCACGAGATTCTCGTTTATCGAAAAACTCGTTTTCGATAATCAATTTCAGGCAGCGTATTTAATTTATGGTATTTAAACCCTGAACTGTTGAATTTCTTTCAAGCGCAGCACTCGCCGCTCTCCAGAATATCAACCATGTGCATGGGCCTTTCCAGTGTGGTCTGTATTGTCCAACCTGTTCCACTCCATTTATTACTTTTACTCACTTTGTTTGCTGGAACCATCAAACGCAAATAATACACATACATACATACACAGCATATACATACATCGAACTAAATTCTTCTTATACGCACAAACGCTTTATTGTTTTTTGTTACAATAAAATATTTAACATTTACACATACATTTTTTCTGATTTTGTTTTCAATACATTCGATATGCTCTTATATACGTATGTCTCCGTACGTAGGAGTCGGTATTTCATGGTCACTCCCGTATCCTGGAAAAATATAACATACTTCCGGATTATACAGACCCGTCATGAAAGTCCTAAGCTGGGAGGAAAGGGTAGAAAACTATTATACTCCACTCGGTAGTATAGCAATTTTCACAGCCCTGTCCTGAACAATTCCTTTCGGCTAACGGACTGCTATGGTGTCTTGCAGGACGAGAGCTCAGCTAAAATGTAGGCTATAAACGAACTTCGTACTGATTTAAAAGGTAAAGACGTGTTCGTCTTTAGGGGCAGCTATGAGCTATTATAATTTACTCAAAAATTTTTGTGGACTGCCGCCGGTCTCTGCAAGAAATGGATATGGATAACGAGGGACGAACTTGCGAGGGGAATATGCCTAAGCAGATTCTTCCTGGAAAAAAATGCATTGGTTTTCNGACTCAAAAATTTTTGTGGACTGCCGCCGGTCTCTGCAAGAAATGGATATGGATAACGAGGGACGAACTTGCGAGGGGGAATATGCCTAAGCAGATTCTTCCTGGAAAAAAATGCATTGGTTTTCTCCTCGCCATTCGCAGCTGGTTTAAAGATAATTTATGTATACGACCTGTGGAATTTCTAAGAAAACTTGGTCCCTCTCTTAAGAGGGAGGATATATCTCACACAATTGTTGCCCTAATAGGCCACTACCTTACCTTATATGTAGGTAAGCATGCACGGCTCGGAGTAGCTAACCATAGATGCTGCAGAAAATGCGAAAACTATAACTTTCCTTTAGTAACCTTGCAGAAAGGATCTTGGAGACTTGCAATTCAATAAAGTCAGCCCAACAAACCAGCTTGTGTGCCATTGCTTCAGAGAACTTTAGTCGCAAAAATATCTCACCTCAATTTATCAGACTCGCCTATGTACATAGACTAGGCCAGAGAAAAAAAGTAGTTGAGACGCCGAAATAACTACTAAATCTAAAATTATTCAATCAAAGAAACATACAAAAACCATAGATTCTCCAGAGAAACATTCCACTTTGTTATTGCTATACATTAATGAAGCACGCAGCACACTACATTAAGCATTAATGGAGCAACAATTTGCTTGCATTATACTTCTTCCGAAATAATGTTTGCTCATTAAGTGAAAATGCGTACGGATTCGAAAAACGATTTATTAGATATGCCTTCAGGTTTCTGCTTTAGCATTCGCAAACCGAAATACCACAAACCAAGTCGTTTATTATTAAATTCTACTGGCCAATAATACCTGCTTGGACCTCAAATCAAGTACCTGCTTTTTCAAATCCGATCACTTAAGGCAGTATACATGGCGTATGAGTAACAAACACACAAAACACATATCGACATTTATTTAATTGCCAGCAGCCTCCGCCAACAGTCACAGTCAACAGTGAAAGCATTAATGCGGGTGTGTTCCATGTCTCCAACAGTCACCAAACCAAACCTGTCATTCATCGAAATCACTTGCCATTTGCAGGCACAAACCCCGCACTAGCGCCCACATATGTATGTATGTATATAGATATGTATTTTTGTAGGTATAAAAGCGTGGTCACAAACAGTTGGCAGCAAACAAGCAAACGCCTGCAAGTGCTCTTAAATAAATCACCTACACATTAGTAAAATGAAAACAAAAACAAAATTAAACAAAAAGAAAATAGTCTACGCAGGTGGCAGTGCAGGTGAGTGGACAACAAAAACAATGTATGTATGTGGGGGGCGTTCCATACCAAAATGGACGGTGTTCACACTTCATGTGTTTGATTTGTTTGAAATTTTTACGGTTGATGGATAGACATAAGTATTTAATAAACATGAAATTTGAGCTTTTTTTTAAAAAAACTTTACAGCACAAAAACAAATCGATTTAATAGTTTTTCAAATATTTCGAGAACGGGGCGAGGAAAATTTTTGAAAAAAATCACGCATACATACATCAAAATTCTCTATGAAAAGAAATAGCTTTCAAATTTTTTTTCTTGGAAAATTTTTCACATACAAATTTTTTGCTAAAAAAAATTTTTTTAATTTGTAATGTACTCATTTTACTCAACTTCGGTGTAAAAAAAAAAATCATAACTCAAATTTTTGTAGAGTACACACCATAATACTATACTTTAATATTGCGCAATACTCAGAGCTATCACTGTGATTTTTTCAACTTTTTTTGAGATGACATATTTTGAAAAACTATTTTTTTTGTTACCAAAAAATTCGTTTGCGCAAAATTCTTCAAGAAAAATTTTTTTTAATATTTCTTTTCATAGAGAATTTTGATGTATATGTAATTTTATTAAAATTTTTTTCCTCACCCCGTTCTCGAGATATTTGGTAAACTCTGAAATCGATTTGTTTTTGTTCTGTAAAGTTTTTAAAAATGTATTAATCAAGCTCAAATTTCATATTTATTAATTATTTATTTTTATCCATCAACCCTAAAAATTTGAAATAAATCAAACACATGAAGTGTGAACCCCGTCTATTTTGGTATGGAACGCCCCATGTACATGACTCGAATTGCGAAACTTTTATTTTTGCTTTTCACTTGTAGGTGCATACATACATCATCCCCCTCCAGTTGACCCCAGCCTGACCTGTCCGCATGTGGCTTTCACGTACACATCTACAGCTGCAGGTACATTGAGTGCGTTGTTTTACAAGCCTTCCATGAGTAAATAGGCGCAAGTGTTGCAGTGACTGTGTCTACCAGCTGTGTTGTCTGTGTCACTCACACGCCCCCACGGCCATACAAAAGTTCATTGGTATTCATGCGGTTAGGACATTTGCTTTGTTTATATACATTTATACATTGGTGTTTTTCTGTTGATATATGTAAATTTATTGGTTATTTTAGTAGTTGCGATTTTGTTAGCTTTGTTGTGCGATACTTTTTCAAGTGTAATATGTACACACACGGAATGTATGTACATATGTACAAACAGAAGGCTGCCTCAGCAAATAAAGTTGCAGTTTTTCCACCGAAATTATTTCATTTATTTTTTTTAAGATACCCACAAAAATACTTCGAAAGAACATGGAGATTTACGATTTGAAAATACGTAAAAAATCAACATTTTTCTCATTATTTTCATGCCGTTAATAAAATATTTCAACCTTTTTATGCAGACCTTTTAAGCCTAAGCTTATCTATCGTCAGAGCTGATTTTTCAGAAAAAAATTTTAAAACTAGCTTAATTTATGTAAAAAAATAAATCGATTTCTGGAGGTATGCTCGTATAAGTCGAACTCACGTAAATCTTAATATTTTGCCGGAAGTCTTAGAATATAATAAATTTTATAATTCCGATGAAAAAACAGTGCCGTTTTTTTTTTTGTGCAGAGTGTTCCACGCTAATGTACAGATATAAAACTTGCCTGTATATATATTGTTCGATTGCCTATTTATATCCACAATCGCCCACTTGCTCGCCTCTTAATCGCTTACGCCTCATCGAGTAAATATATTTCTGCACATTTGTCCTATCACAGTCTGCTACCTGCTACCGCCCGGTTTATTGCCCCTTCGCATTACATCTCTTTCAAATAGTTTCACACAACTTGTCATTCTTGGTTAATTTGCCGTACAATTCCTGTTGTAACATTTCTTTCTACTCGTAGTAGTTTGTAACTAACAAATGTACTCTCAGTTTGTTCATTGCTTGTTTTATCGATTGTTAATAAAAGAAGTTTACTGTGTTTGCTGTGATTATATTTAGTAATTTCGCATAAATATGTTCAGCACGCGGTTTGATATCTGCAATTTTTCTTTCATTGGTCAATGGACATTGTTTTAATGTTCATTCAATAAAAGTGTTTGCCACAGTAGCGTCGGACAAGTTTTTCTTTTTCTTCTTTTGTGTGTGGATACTTTTTGATCTTGTGCAGGCATAAAAAATCGTTTAAAAACAAAAAGAAAAAGTGATAGAAACAAAGTTAGAGGCATGGAAAAAGATATAACTTAAGAATGAGATATGTTATGTTATGGTATGTTATGTTACGTTATCTTAAGTTATGTTTGCTATGTTATGTTATGCTATCTTATGTTATGGTATGTTGTGTTATGTTATATTTTAAGTTTGTTATGTTACATCATATTTCATCAACTTCTCTCAGTTTATCCCAATTCACCTTAACCCACCCCACGCACAACTCACCTCATTTCATATCAAATCAGTTCACATCATCTCACTTCAACTCACCTCAACTCACCTCAACTCAACTCACCGCAACTAATGTTATTTCACCTCAACTCACCTTATCTTAGCTCAACTCATCTCACCTAAGCTGAACTCACTATAACTCAACTTAACTTCTCTAAACTCAACTTAGCTTATAAAAACTCACCTCACCTGAACTCACTTCAATTCAATTCACTTCACCTTAACTCATTTAAAAAAAAAATCTATAAAAGGTAAAGCTTAGTAAATGATTATTATTTTTTTTTTTTGAAAATTACAACTGACTTGTTGAAAAGTTTAATTTTGATCGTCTTAAAATAACTTTAAAAAAAATATTTTCGCACTTTGATGGTTATCTATAATAAGAGCATAAAATGTCAAACCCCTAAAATTAAAAAATATTCAAAATCAGTAAAAAACTATTTTAATCACTTTTTTACAAAATACGTAACAAATTTTAAGACAAAACCAGAATAAAAAATTTCAAAAAAAAAACAAAACTAAATCATTAAAAAAATTGTATGCTTTACACATATTTTTTTACATATATTTTTTTACACATATTTTTTTTAACAAATATATAAGCTTTAAAAGGGAACAATGATTTCAAAGAAAAATTAGCCAAGTACATTTTTTCAATTAGAATTTTTTTATTGCTTGATGTGATTTATTTTTACAAACCCTAGACTTTCTCAAATACAAATAGCCAAGTCCAATAAATTTAAATTTTTTCTTCAAACGAATATCCATGATATGAGCCGTTTATTTTGAAAGTGGAATAAGTCATAAGTGGCAAAGCGCATAGGAATGGTTGTGACGTCAGTTCGAGGCACGAAATGAAGAGCTTTTTAAAAGAAACTACTTTTCCGTACGTTGTCAGCTCGTTTGACACCATTTTACTGTGCTCGAAGTTTATCTGCAGCACGGATGACCTGCTGAAAGATATCCTTAAGGCCGAGGCCACGCAATGAGCGGCAAAGCGGCGAGCGGCTGAACGGCGCCATACAAAATACCCGGCCTAAGTTGGAATTGTTGTACAGTAAATTAAATGAAAAAAGTATTAAATTAATTGAAATTGAAAATTGAAAATTTAAATTTAGTATTAAATTAAAAAAATTTATGTATATTGATATGAACTATAAGCTCCTCTTTTTTAAGTGGGTTGAAAAATATTAATTTTCTAGAATACTCCAAGAGCCGCCACATTAGATGTTTTCGTTGTTCATGCGTAATTGGTGCGATTTTTGTACTTCGAAAGCGGAATTTACTCCTTCGCCCCCTACCCAGTACCCAGTCTAAAGTAGCACTTGTTGGCTTCCATTGTATTTTAATGCTGGCATTATTATTGGTCTTAATGTTGGTTCCTAGCTTTCTACATATTACCATTTTTCGGTGCTACTCTATCCATAGGGGCCCCTACAGTTAAACCGCCCTGTGGTGTGTGACTTTACGACTTATGTAGACACCTGCGGTCAATGGTTTGTCACCAATGCCATTCTCTCGTCTCGTCGTCGACCTTGGAGGACGGCAGTTTTTCGATAGTCTGCCATTTAATAAGCTCTTGAATCACCACTTGTATGTCTCTTTTCGAAATTTCGCCCTACCTGACCCAGAGTTTCTTTCGCCCAGGCTTAGCGCTCGCTCTAACGATCTTTTGGTTGAACTATGGCTCTCAAGGGCTATTTATATGATATTTAAAGCAGCATTTTACCACCCGACTGTCGAAAGCAGGGCTTACCGCCTTTTCATTTGGTACTCTAGCGAGCGATTTCCTCACTTCGTCTTCTTTATCCTTCTTATTTAAAGTTGTTCCATAGCAGTTTTGATGCATCGTGGATGGACGACCAACTCGCTGACGCAAAACTATAGCCACGGCAATGCTGATTGTTGATTCAACTAAACCCGCACCAATGCACAGGCGGATAAGCTTTCAAAGTAGCTTTTAAAGTCAAATAAATTAAAGCAAAGGAAACAAAACATGCAAAAGAATGAAAAATTGCTTTTATATGAATTGTGTAAATATTCGTCTCAAATTTTAAAAGACCTACTTCTTACTTTAGTTTTCGGTCGTATGGCTAAATTTAATTTTTGATTTATAAACGCCAGCTAATAATATGGCTTACCTCATTTGAATGCTCTTGTCTTTCCGCGAATACTTGCGCCTGCGCTACAACAATGAAAGCTTCTTTTTGATTTCATTAAACAAATTTTAGCTTCTGCTTATAATCAAATTAAAATATCCGTATACGTATGTTTACGTACATATTTACCTACATATTTAATAAAGTTAAGCCCAGTCAAAGCTATCCATTAGCTCGCAAGAACTACGCTGCTTAAAACACACAACTTGTATAGAAGAAAACTTTTATTACAAGAACCTATCACCTTTAATTAACTTACCAGCAAATACAAACACACACCACTACACATACACACACATGCATGCATACAACGTACAAATAAACAAAGATAGCCGCACCAGCTATATGCTTTAACGCTCTTTGTATGGCAAACGACTCCTGCAAAGACAACAAAAGCTGGCATGGGGCTGACAATGCGAAATTTTGTACTAAATAGCTACATTTATATACATTAGGGTGGATCACCAAAAAAAGTAGCGGTTTTTCTGCCCGAATTATAAAATTTATTAAATTTTAAAACTTCCGCAAAAAAATATTACGAGAAAATATTAATATCTACGAGAGCTGGACCCATTTGGAAATACTTTACAAATCACCTTATTTAGATTCCGTTGGTGAAATTGTTGAAAATTTTTTTGCTGACCTTTTAAGCTTAAACTCCGCTGTCATCTGAGGTAATTTTTTGGAAAAAATATTTTAAAAACTAATTTTATTCATAAAAACAAACTCAACTTTTGCAGGTACTTTTGAAATAGGTCAAGCTTTCACTTAAGATTTTGGCGTATGTCTTAACAGATATTAAATTTTATATTTTCGATGCAATAACAGAATCTTTTTTTTTTGTAAGTAGGATTGATGCACTCTAATGTACATACACATTTACATATAGATTTGTACGCGCGTGCATTGTCATGTTTGTAAAAGTTCTTCGTGCCTATCTCAAATAACAGTGAAACCAAATTTGTTGTAAACTATCTACGTACGCTCTCATGGTAGTACATATTTGAAGACACTTGCAAAACTTTTTAATACCCATATTAATTTTCACACACACACAACTTCATTTTGCACACAGCTGCTGAGCTGAGTACGGTTATAGCGTATCTGACTTTGCCTAACTGTTGATGCCACTTAGCCACAACCTTGCGGCTGTCACATTGCCAACTTCGTTACTGGAAATTACTGCGCGCCAGCACCTTGAAGCGATAACGCTGCCGTTGGTATTTTGTAACTGTTGGCATTTCATTTCATTTCATTTATAAAAGGTCAACAACAAGCACATTCACAACGCAGTGTGTGAGTGATCAGGTTTCAACGTGCACCCACAAGACATTGGAAGCGAGAGTAATAGCAACAAGAAGAGTTGTGTGTATTAATTTTTTTAGATTTGAATAACTGTAAGTCTTGGTATTCTTATAGTCTCTTAGTTGCTTCGCACTGCATGTTCGATGTTAATTTTTTCAACAGCAATCACCGCATCATTCTTCACTCCTTTACTGATTGCTTTACTCATTCACTCAAATGTTTATACTGTCCATCCTCTGCTTGTTTCCCGGCTCACCTGTGCTGCTGCTACCGTTGCTGCTTCTGTTGCTACTCTGCATATGCCTTCAACAATTTTTTTTTTTTTGCTTGCCAACTCAACCTTGGCAGCAGTCATTTCATTCCTTTTCATTTACAAGCAGCTCTTGCACTTGTTTCTACTCTTTGCTGCAGTAGCTGCCCCTACTTTCCGCCAGTTCACAACGAGTTGCCCATCAACGGTTGGCATTGCTGGTGGCTGGTGGCTACTTGCTGCTGCTGCAGATTGCGCTTGTACTACTACTGATGTCCTTGATAGCCTTTACGTTTTCTCATATTCGTGCAACCATAAAATGAACTGACAGCTAACTGATGGCCAACGCCGCCACGCAGCATAGCACAGGAGTCGACAAAGAGGAGCTTGCGATAACCACAGCACAGAAACTTACCAAACCGCTCGTACTACTAGTTATCGGTCTCAGTCTGCTGCAGAGCAATCTGTCTGCTCGAATTTTAGTTTCGGCGCTAACGAAGCTGCAGTTAAGCTGAATTCATATAACCCAGCAGCAATCTATGTATGTGAAGTAAAAGTCTACACACACTCCAACTATGTACCTTCGCAACCATGACAAATTTCCGCTTTTAGTCATACTTGGGAAATGTATGTACATATATTCTCATCAGCAGCTTGCGGTTTACCTGCCATTTTCTTACTTATAACCCAAAATCCTTATATCCATCTTGCTTTGCCTTACACTCACTGCCGCGCACTCCATTATTTTACTATTTGAGTTTGAGTAATGTTCTGTAATTTCCCGATTTATACTCGTAAGTACCGACATTTCTTATTGGTTTTGTGCGCAAAAGAAAATGAAGAAACAAAAATTTCTTCATCGTTGTTAACACAGTTGTTCACTCGCCGGCCACCACTACCCACTTTCAGCTTCGTGATGCCTGTGTTCGCTGGCTTTAAGAATTCATCAATTTTCTTTTTATGCGTGCTTTTTATATGCCACATGCATGTTTTTACGTGCGGGCAGCAGGTGTTTGCTGAAATTAGTTTTGTCAGAAAATACGTGATTGTGGGTGGAAGTGGAAAATGTAAGATTACTTGGTATTTTAATGAAAAAAGTAAGCCTATAATGGAATCTGCTGAAGATATGACTTACTACAAGGTGCATATGTACATATTTATGTGTGCTCCTAACTTATTTCGAAACTCTCTTAATAAATAAATAAACAAATCAATCAAACAATGAAGACAAAGTCTACAAAGTGGACGCCTCGAATTGTTCCAAAGAAAAATATTTACAACAAATATTTTTGTTTTACTTGGATTTGTTTGGAAGTGAATTCGCGGTGGGTCAATAAAATCAATCTGAGTTTTACAAATATAGAGAAAAACAAGCCTTTGCCTCAGGAATCATTACTCGTCGTTGACGGTATGTATGGTTTTCATACGCCGTCTCTATAGATTTCGCTCTGTAGAGAGCTCTGCCAAGCTATGCAAAGTATTTCGGAGTCATGCTAGATACCAAACTGAACTGGAAAATCAACATCGCGAATACCCCAGACAGATATCCTACAGAGCATACTATATCTGTAAGAGAATCTTTAGCAGAAAATGGTGACTAAAACCGAAGCGGATGTATAATGCCATCATAAGACCTATTCTAACCTACGGTGACCTGGTCTGTTGGCCGGTCATTAACAAACTAGATAGGTTACAAAGAGCCCGACAGGACTTTATACATAATCCCTATTGATCTGCACCTGAAAGAAATGGTCATAGCATCTGCAGTCAGACTCAGAGAGTCAAGACTATGGGAAACTCGCTAATTCAGGCCCACGATGATAATCAAAGAAATACCATTCCGACAAAAGGCTGTATCTAACCTCAGCTTCAATAAAATACAAGTGAGACTCACATCCAGAAGAGAGTGCAGCAGCGGCAGTATGGCCGATAAAGAGGCAATCTCTCTCAATATCCATGGCTCAAATATGAATTTCCGCGTTGGGCGGGAGGGTACTCCGAGGAACTCGTCGCGTTGGGCGTCTCCTTATCTCTGCTTCTAGAGAATGATGCAAGCATCCTGCGAGCGGAAGTCTTGGGCACCTTTGAAGCTTGTACGGTTTTAGAAAAGGGCACCGGTAGAATAAAGAAAGTAACAATATATTACACTGACACCCAAGCGGCTCTGTTAGCAAATCCCAGCTTGTTCATAAGTGCGAAATGAAATTATGCTCAGTTTCTGCATCAATGAGTGTTTCTCATGTCTTGATTCCCGGCCATAGTAAGATTAACGGCAATAAGAAGGTGGATGAATTGTCGAATGTGGGAGCTTCCTCCAAGCAGTCTCCAAGGCTGTTGTACTGCGATACCCCTCCGCAAACATGCGTAGAGAATGGCGCTCCAGTATAATGGAACTTGCGGCAGCTGTCAACTGGAAGGTAGCGAAGAAAGTGTCCTGCATATCCTTTGTGAATGCCTAGATTTAGTAGCTATTAGCCTTAAAGTACTTGGAGGCCACATACTAGCAAAACCAGCAGATATATCAGGATCTACTATAAGTATTATCGGCAAATTCATTAGGAAAAAAACCAAGCTACGCAATTCCGTTATTTCCTGTTTAAGAATGTATATATTTCGTTACTATAATTTGGAGTTATCCTGAATTTTACTCATAGGCTTCTGGATGTATCTTGAAGACTCTGAGAAGACTCTAAAGGACTCCAGCCCAGCTCGCAATATTGAACAACCCTCCCACGTAGTCAGTTGAGCTCAAGCATATGCAAATTTTCAGCGGAGCTCAGCCTCAGCCTAGATAAGTCTTAAAGAGGCTGAAAATATTTTTGGTATTTATTTTTATGTTTCGAGTACTTTGGAGGAAGGTGCACTTTTTTCAGACTGTTTTGCTTTTATTGCTTTAATTTAGCTTTAAATACATCACTATAAGATAGCTTTCTGGTACCCTCATGCGCAGTTAATCCTGCAGTTAATCAAGTCAACCAAATTCAGTTCTGTTTCGAGAAACTCAATTTTATGGCCTAATGACTAAATTTGCCTTAAATTGGTATGCCTGTGCGTAATTAAGCAACTGTTGCTGTAGGAAATGCTTTTAATAATACACTTACAGCCCATTCGCTATTTTTACTACCCAATTTTTCCCCCCCCTGAGTTACTGCTTTTGTAAGATTTTTTATTACCGCTAACGTTCGCAATGAGACGAGTAAGTCATGTGTACCCTCTATGAAAAGCGTATGTTTATTCGTTATATATATACGTTTTCGCCTCCTAAGTACTCCCCAACCACTAGCAACTTGTTGCTCAACATGGTACAGCATATTTTTGTATTCTTATTTCGTTTACAAGAACGAATTTTCTCATAGCGTTGAATGTTGTTTTCTTTGTTTTTGCCATTTCTTGTCTACACTTCTAGCGTTTTCTACTCCCTGCATTAGCTTCTCCGCCACTCTGTTCGCGAGAAAATGCTCGTATTTCATAAATATTTAATTTTTTTCAACGCAACGTATGGCGACATTGCATTTCGGTCACTAAATAATACATACCATCAGGCTGCCATTCTTTATGGTTATTGTTTTTGGTCAGTGTCGTGTGACCAGAATTTAATTTTTTGCACACGCTGTGCAAAGTGAAGTATTAATGCTTTGCTTTGTCTTTCCTGGGTGCCGTATGTGCTTACTTTAACCCATTTGAGTGCGTAGGATTTTTTTCAGATTCCTGCAAAAGGAGTTCGTTGAATTTCTGATGCCTAGAAGTATGTTACACTCCCAAGCAACTGATAACAAACCGAATACAAAGCACGCGTGCAAAAATTTGCTTATGAGAACAAATTTTTTTGCACTTCTCAACTATCAAATGACCGAAATTATTGAAATAATAAGTCCCTCACTGAGTTAATCAATCAGTAAAAGTGTTTGGTTTGCTGTTATAAAATTTAATATAAAATACTCAGATCTTAATCGAGTCAGTGTGGATATTCTGAGAATTATGTCTCAGGCCGTGGTGAATAATTGGTCCAAATGTTGGCAAATTCAGCTATTTCTTTATAAAGGCACTGCGACCAGTGGGTCTATTGTGCCCCAAAAAACTAGTTATCTTTAGTAGACAGTTTTTATATGTAAGAATATAGTTTATTCAAAAGTTGATTTTAAAAAAATGTTAATGTGCCAAATGCTTTAAAACTAATTTCGAGCCGATTTTCAATATTCAGTAAACCAATTAACTAAGTAAAATTTCCTTTGAAAGCAGTAAGCGGCCCTCTTCAAAAATATTTTGGAGAAACACTTTCACTGATTAAACGGCACTGGAACTTTTGAATTGTTCGCAACGCCTTCAAAAATTATTTATAAAATAACCTTTAAAAGAATTTTAGAAATAAAGATAACTTAAATCTCACTCAAAAAAAATATCAAAAATATCAAATTGGATTCTAATTTCTAAACGGGTGGCAAACCTCTTCGAAAATATTTTAGAAATAAAACTTTCTATAACCTCTCCTCTGGGTGTCAACCATATTAAAATATTTAATATAACCTTTTAATTAAACTGATTTAAATTAATAGGTGGCAACCTTGGTCAAAAATGTTTCCTTAATAGAGGTTTTTTACGCCTCCGTCATTTGACACCCATGTAAAATATTTCATTTAAATTGTTAACTAAATTTATTTTGGCTTCCTAAACAGGCGGCGACCCTCATAAAAACCATCCTCGAAATCAAGCTTTCTTAAACCTCTGTCGATTGACACCCACATTTCATTAAACTTGTTAATGAAAGTGATCTTGAATTTCCAGACTAGTGGCAAACCTCTTCGAAACTACTTTCGAAACAAAGATTTATTAAAACTCTCTTTGATTTGATTACCTTATTAAAAATTTCATTTAACTTGTTAATTAAATTGATCTTGAATTTGCTGACAAGTGGCAACCCTCTTCAAAACTCTATTCGAAACGTAGCTTTCTTAAACCTCTCATTGATTTTATTGCCATATAAAAATATTTATATCACTTGTTAATTAAATTTATCTTGAATTTCCGGAAAAGTGGCAACCTTCTTCAAAAATTTTGTCGAAACGAAGTTTTCTTAAACCACCCATTTATTTGATTCTTATATAAAAAATTGCATTTGACTTCTTTATTAAATTTATCTTGATTTTCTAGACTGGTGGCAACCCTCTTCAAAACTGCTTTCGGAATAAAGCTTTCTTGATCATCTTTTTGATTTGATTACCATACAAAATATTTCATTTAACTTGCTAATTCAATTGATCTTGAATTTTGGGACAAGTGGCAACCCTCTTCAAAATTGTTTGCGGAAATTTACTTTCTTAAACCTCTCGTTTATTTGATTTTTATAAAAATGTATCTACAAATGTTTAATTAAAATTATTTTAACATTTCGAACATGTGGCAACCCTCTCCATAATTTTATTTGGAACAAATCCTTTTAGAACCCCTTTTGTTTGACACGCATAATATTTTATTTAACCCGATATCCTCTCTGTGACCAAATTTCATTGAAATACGGACATTCGTTTTAACGTGAAAGAGCAACAATCGCACTCACACACAAACTCACTCACACACTTTTACATTTGTAATAGTATTAATAGGATTACAAATCCCAATTTTCGCCCAACAGTTTCCACAATTAATTTCAAATATGTTCTTAACTGCTGGAATTCTCGCCACTTGAATAGATATACGAGTATTGCCGATTCTCAATCCCTTATTTCACGAAAACCCCACAGCTTTCACTGCACATCTTCACAAAATGAATAAGGCTTTCATCAGTCTGATAGCAACACCTCGCCAACTTTCACCTTAAAACGCCCGCCTAACAACTCAATTCCACAATTAATTAAGTAAAAGACTTCGCGCCAAAGTGGCTATCAAAGTCAAAGTCACTTAAAAACCTAATCAGATGCGCTGTCAGCCAGTCCAAAGAGCAGCAACAACGACAGCCAACACCCGAAAGACAGTGGCAGGCATTGAAACTACTACTTGAAACAAACACTTACCACTACAAACTTATTTGCTTACGAGTACTAACTAAACTTCAAGGAAAAGTCTGCTCAACAAACTTGGCTGCCTCAAGGCCGCCAACGTCAATACCACAACAACTGCATAGCCATAAATAAAATAAATAAACATTGGCAAAAGTAATTTGCAAAATAAAAAATAACAGCAATATCAACTACTCGCAGCATTGGAATATTGTAAACTAAAGTTAAGTGAAAATAGTGCACAACAAAATGAGCGTAAAACGAATGGCGCGGAAGGTAGCGCAGAAACGGAAGTCGCCGCACCGCAAGCTCGACAAAATTACGTTACTGCCGCGATTAGGTACTTGCAGAGAGGCTGCAGCAAGAGGCTGGAAGAAATACCTGTACCTCACTCAAAATGTTGGTGAAGTAGGCTGCTGGATGTTGGTAGTCAATATCGCAGCTTATTTACTCAGCTACTCAACACTCAACGGCTTTTCCTTTTCCATAGCCTTGGGTTAGTGCTGGTGTTGAGGTAGCAATAGCAGTGGCGTGTCGGTGACATTAACTGTAACAGCAACACAGCCGCAATGTTGGCAAATGCCAATAACGATGGCAAGACACTTTACTATGCCTACATACATATATTCATGTTTATATTCGCAAACGACATCCTTGTTACAAGAACAAGCGCAACAACTTTAATACACACTTCGTCCTTGATATAGGTATTACTTGCCTCGACTATGATCGACAGCATGAAACTAGGAGCTTTTGCTTCATATCCTCAAATGGGAAATGTTGTCATTGGCACTGTTAGGTTTGTGTTTTAGGGGTGTTACGGTATGTTCTCTCGAACATGTGTATGCAGCCATGAGTCGGGTAGGTGTAGTTATGTTTTTATATACTAAGTTAACGTCCTTCTCGAAATCGAAAAAAAATATTGTTTGAAAAACAAGTAAGTGCGCCTGGGTCACACTGGAGAAGTGAAACTTACATTACATATCTATTACATACATATGTACATACATAATACATACATCAGCTTTTGCTTAAAGTTATTATTATTTTTTATTATTATTATAACAAATTTTGATAGCAATTGACAATAATATTGGTAGGAAAATCGATTAGAAAATTATAAATATCGATAACAAAATCGATAAAAATATCAAAAACAAAATCGGTAGAAATATCGATAACAAAATCGACAAATAATCGATAACAAACATCGATTAGAAAATCGATAAAAATATCTATAACAAAGTCGATAAAAAATACTGATAACAAAATCGATAAATATCCGGTAAATAATCGACAAAAAAATCGATGATTAATCGATAACAAAACCGATAAATAAGCGACGACAAAATCAATAAAATATCGATAACAAAGTCGATGCCAAATTCGATAAAAATTTCGATAGCCAAATCGATTATATTATTGATAGCAAAATGGATAAGAAAATCGATCAAAATATCGATATCAAAGATTGAGTCTCTGTGCCTTTATCTATATCCTTGTCTCTATAATTACCTTTATTTTAATCTTTCTTTCTCTATCTTCATCTTTACTTTTATCGGTATCCTCATCCTCATCTTTTTCTTTATATTTACCTTTATTTTACTTTTATGTTTATTATTTTCTTCATCTTCAATACCCTTCGCTCAGAAGACACCAAGAGTTGACGCGACGGGAGCCGCGAAAATTCCAGAAGAACTTTGCAGCTTTGTAAGTGTTTTCGGCAATGCACTTCAATTCTCTCCCTGTATAGAGAGGTGACCTCTAGAGTAGCCTGGCCGTTTCATTAGCAATGCAATTTCCTGTGAAGTGACTGTGTGACACTTCATCTTTTCGTCATTCTACAATCAGTTTCGATCGTATCATAGAGAAGCTAGAGGGCTAACTCTTTGATTGAGGCCAGCCAAGCCTTAGGCACATCAGAAAAACTTGTGAAGGGGACGACCTCCATATTTCCAGAATTAAATTTAGCTCCGGCAGCTAGCAGACAAGTGTGTGACAAAGTTTAGGTAACCCTGTATAAGATCATGTAGAGCATCCTAAAGCTTTCCTCGGACCACAAGTACCACATCGTCAGCATGGTCGATGACCTCTCCATTTCATCTCCTCCAGGACATCGTTTATCACGACGATCCAGAGAATCTATCCTCGCCAAGCCAAGCTAAATCAAGGCATTTCCGGTTACCACATTAATAACTGCCTCCTCGATATCGAGAAAGCCACAGGCTACGAGGTATTTGTCCTTAAAAAAACTATTAACAATTGTATGCAGGGCAGATTCCACTAATCTGCTCTTCCGATAAACATGCCTTAAGGAAACTCAGTCGCTGCTGAGGAATCCTATATCTGACATTCAGTTCAAACAGCTTCTCAAAATTATTCAAGAGTCAGAAAGAGAGGTTGAATAGACTGAACTTCTTTGAATACACATTTCCTTCCTTGTGAGTAAAGTTCTAGAGATTTACCATCGTCCTACGCAGCTCGCCTAGAATTGATTGAGCAAACTACAAGATATCGCAGGAATAATGTCAACCGATTCATAGACCTGAGGGGCTTTCAATAATTTCACCAGTAGCTCACAAGAACAAACACCACTGCGACCGACACCAGTTCCCGTCAGCGAGAGTTGTCGATATCGATATCAGTCTACTCTACTCACCGTCTCCATTATCAGAATTATAATGACAGGTGTCTCATCGCTCA
>NW_016161071.1:0-240 GCF_001687245.7 Rhagoletis zephyria
AGGTTTTTACACGAACTTGCAGGAAGTTACAGGAAAAATTATCTTCATCTTCATCTTGATCTCCGTCTTCATCTTCATCTTCATCTTCATCTTCGTCTTCATCTTCATCTTCATCTTCATCTTCATCTTCATCTTCATCTTCCTCTTCATCTTCATCTTCATCTTCATCTTCATCTTCATCTTCATCTTCATCTTCATCTTCATCTTCATCTTCATCTTCATCTTCATCTTCATCTTCAT
>NW_016161071.1:506-55761 GCF_001687245.7 Rhagoletis zephyria
CATCTTCATCTTTATCTTCATTTTCATTTTCATCTTCGTCTTCGTCTTCATCTTTATATTTTCCTTTATCCCACCATTGTTACTAGGTCAGGTATTTAAATTTCCCTTCCTCTTTGTCTTTATATTTAGGTTTCTTTACTTTTATTTCTTTGCCTTTATCCCTTTCTTCTTCTACATACTCAACTTTACCTTCTTCCTTGCATGAATCTTAGTCTACATAAATCTGATTCCTAAACTGCTGCTTAGCACATTTCTTTAATTCAGTATCAATATTAAAGCATACATTTAGGAGGTGTCACTTTTGAATTGATTTTTTCGCTTTATGTTAAACTAATTTGAAATTTCAAAAATTCAAAATTCTTTCTAATGATATATAATTATTATATATATATAATATATATAATAACATATAGTTTATACCTTAGAGGTATGGTTTAGCCGAAATAGGGGTGTGAAGAAAACATGATTGCCTATTTATATATAAGATATAGGAAACATGGCATGCCAATATTTTTAGGTTTTAGTTGCGATCTTTTTTCGTTTAATATTAAAGCTGCTTTACTCTACATTCGTCCCGATTCTACTGATGACGTTAGGCCATGTATTAGCTCTGATCCTATACTTTTCGTCCAAAATCTTGTAAAATGCATGATAAAAATATAGTAAGGTAGAACCGCTGAGAGTTACTTTGAAAAATCTTGACGTTTCCAAACATTTTAAATTTACTCACAAACTCACACACACATTTTCATTTTCAATCTCAAGCAACAACAATTTCGAACAATTTCAATTTTATATGATTTTAAAATACTGGCAAACTTAAAAAAAAAAATCATGGCCGACAAATTGAGAGAACGGTTCTACCTTGTTATGTTTTTATCATGGTAAAATGTCAAATAGCAAAATTACTCTCTGAATTGAAAGTAAAAACTGAGCAACAACCGCAAAGTACTGGAACAAAAAAGCACTTTTCCTGTAAAAACGTCAAACAGCTTATCGCTTGATACTTTTCATGATTTTACCAGAAGAAAAAGTTCGGCTAAAATCTTCTAATTTCATTCTCTACACAACTCTCCAAAAAAGTGCCCTCATTTACAGGAGTTTAGAGTACGCGAACATTTTTCCTGTAACTTCCTGCAAGTTCGTGTAAAAACTTTAAGTTCATAAAGTACTGGATCAGAGATATTCTTTTATATAAAAGTATTGCCACTTTACAATTTTTGTGTTTTAAATTTGAAAAATTTTCGATAGTGCCATCGATAGTTTGCCACCAATATGCCGTAACTAACAAAAAATCGAAAATATCCGTAAGTCACATAGCAGGCAGCCAAAAAGCATATAAATACCAAAACTCGGAAAATGCAATTTTGTTTGTTTACAAAAATTGCAACCATATGTTTTGTGATCATATGTTTTCGTGTTGGATAATTTTTTGTCGTTATCGAACGCCATCCAGTAAAAATTTGGAAAACTATTAAAAATGTTTGACTTGTCGAACGCATCTAATGTATGTTAACGCATCGGTACGATACATTTTCTATTGATAAATAACCTTTATAAGAGAAATACAGCTTAATTTTGTCTACTTAGTAGCTCACTAATTACCTGATTTTAATCTTTAGCGCTAAAGCAACACTCATGGAATGCCAAACAAGTTTTACTGAACTCGCGCAGCATGCATCTAAACAGAATTCAATTTCCTTTTGCATTATTCATACGTAAGTACATAATTATATATTTATTTACATATAACTCAATTATATTTAATAATTAATATGATTGGAAAGTTAATCAGCTTATAAAAGTAGTTACAAATATGCATCAGTCGCGAAATACAAAACCTTTTTCTTTTAAATCTTTCCGCGCTTCTTCAATTTGTTGCTGCAACTCCTTGGCCGCTTGTGGACAGTCGTTGAATGTAAAGGTGCGATAGAGCACAACTGTGGCTGCATAAGCCTATAATGAAAGAACATTTATAGCACATAATTTTCATACATACTAATTTGTATACTAACTCCAAACAAAACCAGTAGCACAATCGGCAACAATTGGATTTCCAATTCCCACTTGGTTAACACAGGCGCCCGCAGATAACCAGCCACTATAGCTAGATAAGGTATTGCGAAAAGTCCTATATAGAGAAGCCAACGTTGTAAATTTGTTATAGTCATTTTCTGCTGGCTAAATTTCAATGCGTTGGAATGTTAAAAAAATTAAATACAAATAACAAAGCACTTGCGTGTTTTTTAAGTGCCGTTTGACATTTGCAATCAGCTGTTGGGCAAAATCGGTTATTGTCCGCCGTTGGCTGAATATTTCAACGGCGACGTTTTTCAATCACTATTGTGAATGAGCTGTAGTCCCGCTAGATGGCGCGCGCATTGTTATGCTCTGCAGAGAACGTATACGTATATACCAGAGAACGTATATTTATATATATACGTATACGTTCTCTGCAGAGAACGTATATTTATAGAGAAGGTCCAAGAACGGATCAGCGTGGAAACTGTCAAATACCAACAAAACTGGCGAAGCGCATTTTAAGAGCGGCCAGCCAGTAAATATACGTTCTCTGAAATGCGCTTCGCCAGTTTAGTTGGCTCGAAAAATGTGGCATTCACAGTTCTTGGACCTTCNAAACAAGATGAACACGATAAGAACAAGTTGAACATTCCATGTATGTATATGTATTATTAAAATTACTTAAATATTAACTATTGAAAATCCATACGAAAATGATTTTTCTCGAAAACATTGGGGAATTTTTGGGGGTGACTAAAATTGTAATAACATTTTTACATTTACATTTACATTCATTCAAAAGTGACACAACTCAAAATTACACGTTCGTCAGAAAATGCGAAAAGCTATTTCGTAGGCTAGATCTACCTTAGGTTTTTTCAGCAAATTATACCAAAAATTTGCTCCAGCTTTTGCTTAGAGGTAAATAAGGTAAAGGCTCTGTGTACATTTTTTTGTGCATTATTTCGAAAATGTAAGTAAATGTTTAGCGCCTATGGTTGATACATTTTTAATTGTGTAGTATTTGGAATTACATAGTTTTAAAAATAATATTCACACGTATATATTTCAGCACTTCATTTATTTAAATGTAAGAAAGTAATTTTTTCTTCGCTGAGTTACATTATTTTAATTTTCATTCACGCTCTCCGTAAATGATTTATTACCACTGAGCAAGGCTCATTCTCCAGCAAATTTTTGACACGACAACCAATTATTTGGAATTTTATATCGTCGGTCTGTACTTTTGCGCCAACAAAAAGCTAGAAGATTTGAGAAAAACAGGATATGAAATGTTTTGTTTTACTTTTTCCTATGTACATTAGACCTTACCCCCTGAGAATAAAAAAAATTGTAAGGAAATTTCTATTTTTTTTTGCCGAGAGGTATTTCCAAACTAATCGTATGACAAAATGTTAAAAATTTGAAAAAGTCAAAATTTAAAAAGGCTTTTCTAGATTTGCGTAGCAATTAAATGACCCCTTATTCAGTAAAAAAATTACAACTGTTGGTATTAGCGATTTAAAAATATTAGTAAACTTATGCGCTGGCGTGACGTTACAAAAAACAGAAGTGGATTTTCACTTCAATTAAAAAATTGAAAAACTCTGTCCATTGGGCAAGACTATTTGTATAAAAGCTTTTGTACTAATATTGGAAATTTTTAAGGTTAATTTTCCAAGTTGTGAAATGTAAAAATCTTTTCTTGCTAGCGTTACGTTACTAAAATTTTCATTGAAAAAATTTTGTTAATTTTGTTCTTGAAAGAATTTTTAACGGGAAGAAAACATGCATTTTATGTCTAACGTACTTTTTATTTTGACATCAGCGCCACCAGCGGTTTAATTTTTTGCAAACCTATGTCCAACTACGTTTCAACTAAATATGCGAAAAGTGAAACAAATCAGAGCATAAATACGGGTTTTCAAAATATCTCGACCCTAACCTACCTAACCAGACCATTTTTGGCAAAAATGTCATATGTATACATACATATATTATAACAAGTAATTTTTTAGCAAAAAACAAAGCCGACTTCAATTCTCATTTAAAAAATTTAAGATTATCGTTAATTTCATATTTCCTTTAAAAAAGGAATTAGCTTTAAATTACTGACATTAGGGTGGTACGTTATGGGAACAGAGCTCTGGTGGGTAAGTACTAAAATGGGTCCAAACCCCAAACCCCAGTCAATGGATTTTTACGTTCAGTAAAGAAATATATATATATTTTTTTCGAAATTGACTTGCAAAAGTTCTGTACACTTAGGAGTGTTCGGCGACTTTTTTCTTTTCTGACACGGTCTAATGTACATATGTATATAGTAACTAACCTCAGGATTACTGCTCAAAGCCCACAGTTCATCTTCCTCAAGATTATTTCGGTTAATCTTTAATCCTGTGACGAATCGTAGCCTCTCTGGGTTGTAGGCGACTACCTGTAATTATTAAAAATTGTACATTTAAATATTTGCATTAGGAAAGAGCATCCAACTATTCTTATTTTTCATACTTATTTACCTTCAAATTATCTGAATCGTAATCGCTGTCCTCCTTCCAAGCGGTCAACGCACTTGAACTAATCAAACTGCAATATAAATTACCATCATTGTCCATTGCTTCGGACTCACATTGTATGCCACGGCTGCCGATTATTTTAAACTGATCGTATAGCTCATCTTGCTTTTCTGAATTACTGGGAAGTGTCCAGAGCGAAGCATTGTTTACCAAAGATAATGGTACACTTACTTCTAGAAAGCTATTAAGCGCGTGAAAATACAGACGCCGATCAGCTACAAGAAAGACAAGAAAGAAAAAGTATACTTTTGTGGTATGACTCTGGTTGAACTACATACATTTTTTTGTATTTAAACTAAGAGCTTTTAGAAACGTATGCTAAGGGAACGAAATCACTATGCTTTTAACTTATAGGGCATTTTTAACTTTGTGTTATTTTGAGCTGGTTTAAATGGCGTTGATATGGTTCTGAGTCTACTTTGAGCCTTTGTCAGATAATTCACTAATTCTTCTGTGGGGCCTTCTCAAACGAGTTAGCGAAAATTTTCGTATCGCTATCAAAGTTTGTCGACGTATACATCGGCGTAGCCAGATTGAAATTTACCTTCTTCTTTGTTGTGTTGCCGAGGACTAATGCTCACTGTGAAAATGCCACTACTGCCCGTCTTGTCTTGGGTCAACAGTTGATCTGGTTGCATGTGGGTGTTTTGTATGCGCCAAGACTGACCTTGCGCCATATTGTAAACAATCAAACCATAGCCCCAAGGATCGGCAATATAGACCATAGCATTAACACACTCCAAACTCGGCGCAGATTCATCCACATCTACAGCGAGTGCCGTGAAAATCGATACACCAGGCGTGTACTGTGATGCAGGAATAATATAACGGTGTATCAGCTGATCTGTGACCAAATCGAAAGCCAGTATTTGAGGTGCACAATATTGAATACCATTAATTTGACCCAAATCAACTACCCATAAACGCCAGCAGTCATCAATCTACGAGTAGAATGAATAAGAACTTTGTATAACTTAAAAATTAATTCAACTTACAAAAGTTCTTATCGCCGATGTTATAGTGCTGCAATTTTGTCCAAAACTCAAGTGCCAGTCATAGCTGGGATAGGGCACCAGAAAGGGATTGAGAACAGTCGAGTTATCACTATCAGCGACCACAGTGAGTGAGTAAAGAACGCCGTTGCTCAAACGTGGAATTGTAAGGAAGGTGCGGTGGTAACCATCATCTAAAGCAAGAAATGGTAACAAATTAAAAAAACAAAAATCCAAATATTTAATGCATGCTTTGTACTGCAATATGTAGATATATATGTAGGTATGTATGTACACTCACCACCGTACTCCACATCAACATCTACTGGCAAGAGCTTATCTTGTGCAAATCGTATAGCATCCAGCGTCGATGGCTGCTGATAACTCTCCGGCACCGTTAATTTCAGCTCAGTCCATTTATGAAGCGTTACAAATTCTTTCCTTTGTAACACTGGCCGACCATCGTTTTCTGCAACACCTGCTATGGTCATGCCTGTCAGGAGTTGTGCCAAACAACAATAGATCAGCCACATTCTATATGACAATAGGTAGGCCTTTTCAAACACACAAAGGCGCCTAATAGGTACACAAATATTTAACGAATACTCCGAATTAAAACAAAAAAAAAACGAAAATTAAAAGCGGTTAGAAAAATTTCTGAGTTGAGCGTATAACGTCTGCACAGACACGTTTCCAAAGTCTTACTGAATGCGCCTTCAATGGTTGCGTGCTCGCATGCAGCATCCTCTTCAAATGCCATTTGCTGGAGTAAGAAACACACTTACGCACATACATACAAATGTCCGCCACAATGTCTGTTAGCCTGTCTGGCTTTTATGTAGGCGCTAACCAAGTCTAATTAGCCAACAAAATTCTCGAATGCAGCCAAACGTCAAAATAAACCGTCCACTTCGTGCCGAATGCATTGAGGATTCACTTCATTCTGCAGACTGCGTACATACATATGCACATATGTACGTACATAGTGCAACAACAATAGATATTCATAAAGGTACGCTATACATAAGTGTTTGGGCCATTAAATACTCAAATACGTATTACTTTGGCTGCTTTGGATTGAAAGCACCTGCACAACTCTTGACCGAGGTCTATTTTATTGAAAACTTTATTATGCAAAATTGGTGCAATGTATTTCATTGAAAGTATTGCTCATAGCTAGCTATGACTTTGCCGCACTTTTCTGGCAATTCCTGAATTTTACGCCAATAAAAGTGCTCGTCTTTGGAGACCAAGAGCACATAAGGTCGTTCTGCATCAAGGTAAATGCTATAAGGCGTGTGGGTTAGGACTTTCCATCCGCAACAGCTCGCTTCAATCGCATCACTTGTTCTCAGTAGAGGTCGATTGTCTGACCATTTTTCAGAAGCTCATGATACAGGAATCTCTTCTGATGCCACCAAATGCAGAGCATTATCTTGCTGCCAAAGATATTTTCCTTTGGCATAGATGGTCCATGTTCGGCGTGCTTAACATACGCCTTCTTGCGCTTGGCACGGTTGTATGAAAACAATTTTAAATGGCCGGTGACAATACAATGCAAAAACGACTTCGGTTTGTACCCTTGAAGGAGCATTTGGAAAACAGTTACACGCCGTGCGATATATCTTGGGTTGAACTCGTGTGGAACACAGTAACCAACTTTTTGGACAACAAAAAAAAAAGGCTTTCAATCGCTATGCAATCTATGTCTTGTTAAGTCCCGCCTATTATTGCCGAAAGTTATTCAAGCCGCCGTTTACACACGCAGATTACCTCCTTTCTCGCTCCATGTCGGTTGTGCCGACTTTTGCAACGCCGAAACCAGTACTCACAAGCTGAAAAATCTTCGCTTTTAATCAGATTACATGTTTATTAATCACACTCTTAAACAAGGAATTCCTATTATAGTGGTAACCCTCTGCCGAGTATAAACCTATGCACAAATGATGTGCAAACTCCCAGGTGCCCTTCTTTTTCCGGTACTGTTTTGTCCCACCGACAAGTATGCCTGCCTACTATCGACTGACATAGTCGTCGCACCAAAGAAAATGTGGCTTACACTTTGATGAAATTACTTACACTGTTAAATATGTCTTAATGTTGGCGCTTCCACATGAAGTGGGCTGCAACATTGTCCGGCATACTTAAACATTACTGGTGCTTTTCGTTGACGATTCTTTAAAACTCACTTGTATACCCTATACATACATATCTGGGAATCTGAAAGATATTGGGAGATAATGTACCTAAGCTAAGCGAACTATTCTACATATGAGCTATTTAGAGATACGTACGTAGATATGAAAAATATGTACACACCCCACCCACGGCACATCGGGTCCGCAGCAATATTAAGGGGTACAGCAGCGCGGGTTGCGCAGAATATTTTGTAATTATTAGTATTCTTAAAAGGCCGCATACAGTTTTTTATTCTTTATTTATGTTAATGTTTGTTGTAGAGTAGGGCACAATACGACTATTCTTGACCGAACATAATTTTGAGTTATACTTGTATTTCATTGTTTTCACTTTATCAATGGCGACCGACATCAATGCCAACACAAAAAGTGCTTGTAAAAAAGCGTACAAGCATTTGGCTGGACGACTTTTAGCCAAATATCTTTGACTTTGTTAGCTGCTGCAGACATTTGCTTCAACGCATGTATGAGTGAGTGGATGACTGCTTTGGTGCAAAGTACAAACACATATCCTAGCACAAATGGTTCAACAGGTACAACAGCGCAACCTTGGGTACAGTGGAGTCCCAATACCACAGCTCCGTTTAAGCCAAATTAAACTGATCAATAATTTTTATACCCGAGTGCACTTGTGCAGAAGGTTATATTAACTTTGTTCACATAACGGTTGTTTGTAACAACCAAAACGAATCGAGATAGATATCGACAAATGTATACATAAGTGCTCAGAATAAATAGAGAAGTCGATTAAGCCATGTCTGTTTGTCCGTGATATCTCAACGAAATTCGGCATGTAGGTTTCCCTTTACCCAAGGTAGGTTGGTATTGAAAATGGGCGAAATCGGACTGTAACCACACCAACTTCCCATATAACGGTATTTTCGGTATATTGGATCCAAACTTTTGGAAAATGGGCGTGACCCCGCCCACTTATGATGAATTGCTGTATCTCAGTAGCCAGTTCACCAATGCTTCCCAAACTCGGTACGAGCTTTTTCTACGGCCAGCTAAGAAATCTGTTGAAAAGCTTTAAAATCGGGCAATAACCATGCCCCCTCCCATATAACGGTAATTTACAGAAACACGAAAACTGCGACAAATCAGTAAATACTGGAGCTAATTGACTAAAAATCGATAATTACAGCAACCACTTAGCTCAAAATTAGATTATTATACATTTTTGCATAATGGGCGTGGCGCCGCCCCCTTATGATCACAAATGTTTATCTCGGTAACTCATTCATCAATTTCTACCAAACTCGGTGCCCTTAATAATATTAGAACAAGGAAGAAATTCGTTGAAAATTATTCAAATCGGTCTAAAATTATACCCACTTCCCGATTAACGGTAAATTTCAGACATTCGAAAACTCCGATATTTCAATAACTGTGGACGCAAATTTACTCCAAGTTAATAGTCTGCTATAGACTTATAGGAATTGGGCGTGGCACCCCCCACCTTATGACTACAAGGTGTATCTCGGTAGATTTCTACCAAACTAGGTTCAATTATTTCATTAACTCTAATTCAGCATATAATCGAAAAAGTTTGAAATTGGGAAAACCCTCTGCTTATCATGCAAATGTTGTTTAGAAAAAGTTGAAACGACGTTATTTGATAACTGCGCCGGCTATATAAAGTTCGGTTTCGCCCGGACTTATACTTCTTTACTTGTTTGGTTTCAGAGTCAATTATCGCAGCTTCCACTGTACTGTGTAAGAATAGCTTCGATAGTGATTTACGGTTGACTTGATGCACATACCACATCCACAGGAATGGATGTACATACGTACATATATAGGTATAGGTATAGGTGTGCCGAAAAAAGATCAATTTGTTTTAAGCGATTGTAAACATTCACCATGAGGGTATTTTAGAAACCCTTAAAAGGCATTTCCTTTTTTTGGATGTCGGATTTCTAAATATAAATGTTACACTATTGTAAATGTATTAAAAAAGCCTACATACTTCCCACAAAAAAATTTGAACTTTTTATGTGATACGGTCTAATGTACATATGTATGCATGTACATACTTAGGTATATAAATTAGTATCTGCTGGTTCTTCGTTTCATCTTTTTTACCTGGAAAAGCAAACTAAAAGTGTAAACAATAAACAATAAGAACGGAACAAACAACTCATAAGTCAATTCATTCAATAATGATGCAGTCACCAAGGAATGAGGGGTTATTCCAATGGTTGACCTCTCGACATAGTGCAATGTTGTGGCATTGAGTTGCGTGTGTTATGACATCTCAGCATTTAAAAAATGTAAATACGTACATATTACTCACTTTGTAAGAGCCTCAAGTTGCTATAAATTGGCTGCAGGATGTATTGGTTGTCAGACCCAAAAACTACAACTCTTTTTTTTCTTATTAATGTATGTACATCACAAAACAAAGCACGCGAACAGTGTAATATTTGCAATAGCAGCAATTAAGGTATGGCTTATTCCACACAAATTAAAATTTTTTTAAGACGTTTTGGAAAACGAGCCAGAGGCGCTTTAACTCCTTGCCACCGTACTTAAACCGTTTATCTGGCAGGGTGGAAAGCTTTATCAATTTTGTTGTTTTTCAGCAGCGATGGGTCATTGATTCCGTCGTCAACTACTGGGTGCTCGGGTTCAGCTTCACGACTTACCAACGACGCCCTGTTGATTTTTTTTTAATTTTTGTGTTTTTCGTTGCCTTTGACTGGAATATTGCCTTTGTCTTTAGCTTCTTATGGGTACATATTCATTATTGTCATTTCAGTCGTTACCTATATTCTTGTTCTTGTCATAGAGACTCCACGCCCCGCAGTCGTTCGTTTTCTAGGCAACTTTTAAGAGGATTTCTAACTACAGCGAAATGTTTTTAATCTGATAAAAAATATATAATTAGCCCCCTAAAATTGTTAAGCTTAAGATTTTACTACGGTCCCCTAAATAAAACAAATTTTATAAGCGATGTGGGTAAACGCTGATGCATTACATAAATATTTATTATATTTATTTAGTGCTGACTTGTGTATGTTTCTCGAGAGCTCTTAGTTCTATAAACATACTTACACAATTGTAAGCGGATGTGTAAAAACTATTCAAAATATTATGAATTTACTGATATTCCGTTGTCTAGCAAGATCTTCCGTTTAGCAACTCCTCAACACCACATTTGAGAATACGATAATTGGTCTCATCAAAATTCGTGGTACCCGTGAATGACTTTTGTAATCGATTTGTTACCATCCACACTTCCTCTTTGCCCTTTAAATTCTTTATCACCTTCAAGCCACTGATAAATTGCAGCGTTTTTGGATTTTCAGCTAGCAACTTGCGATTTGCAAATGTATACGGTGTTAGTATGTTCCAACCGAAAATACCAATCGGTTCAAGATGTCCACAAAGCAATACACCATTCGATGTCATAGCCGGCGTAGCACACTGTACACCACGTTTACCCAAGAGCACAAAGTGTTCCAAACCAGAATTAATGCCATTATTCCAATAGGTTGGATCATTGACTATATCCAATGGAATCGCAATTTGTGCATCATTGGAGAGCGCATGAAAGTATAACATGCGACGTACACCCAATTGTCTAGGCGTCACAGCGAAACCGAATGCGCCGTCCAAGAGCTCAAAACTCTCACCGGCTATAGTGTGCGTACCAAAGTCAGGATCGGGGAAGGTGTATTTATTTTCAACACGCCACGATCGACCATTCGCCGCATCGTAAACTACAAAGCCGGTACCAGTGGGGTCTGCCATGTAGACGAAAGCTTGTTGACAAGAGCCAAACGGTGCTGGGTCCGCAATGTCCACATACGGTGTAACAAAACGGCTTATTGTGGGTTTGAACATGCCTTGCGGTAGACGATAACGGTGAACCACTCTTGTCGTGGCTATATCGAGCACAACCAATTGCGGCGCACAGTATTGCGTGAATTCGATTTCACCGCTATCCAGTATCCACATTTTACCGCATGAATCGATCTGGTGGGATTGTACGATTTGATTATATAGTATGTTTTATTAAGCTTTACATAATTTACATATACCTGAATGCGATAAACCGACGTGAGACCGTCGCAGTCACTGCCATGCGACTTGTGCCAGTCGTAACTTGGATATGGTTGAAGTTCAGTGCCATTTGGTCGCTCCACGTCTGTCAAGTATGCCAACGAGTAGGGCACACCTCTGCCAAAGCGGGGTATGGTCATGAAAATGACGGTATCTTTTCCATTCGCTGTGAATAAGGACAAAGGTATATCTACGCACTGCTTGTAACTGTTGATTGTTCAAACAAATATTTACGCGGATAATATACATCCACATCTATCGGCAAGGGACTATCTGGATTGTAACGTCCATCACGCAACGAAGCCTGTCTTTCAGCTTCGCTGGGAAAAGCGAATTCCAAATTGTTGGCCTCGTACTCCTTTTCCAACTTCTTATATTTATTTGATCTTACATTGTGACCGTGGTGTTGCCTTTGATTGCCAAAGCTGGAGGAACTTTCGCTGTCAGAGATGATGAGGAAAATCCATATTAAATAAAACCAGGTAGAACGCCTGCAATAAATTGAATGGTATACCAGATGGATTGATTGTAGAAAAGAAGAGTACATATTATTGTCTTGATTACGCGCTTCATCTCGCAATTTAAACATATAAAGCAACTTTATGTATTTGTATGTACAACCAGTTCAACGGCGGATAGCGGCAAAGACCTTTGTAGACTTTCACGTGAAAGTAAGAATGTTATTAGTATACCGATTGTTTTACTTAAATAAATTTGCAATATGCATTTCACATGTGTAAGCAAGTATGTACGGACTTTCATACATGCAGCTCAAATCATATTACAAAGCTTATAAACAATGACTTAAACTCACTAGTTTTATTACATGTATTATATTACACCGTGCGACAAAAACAAAAAAATTACAAAACACACAAAACAATGAATATACCCGTACAACCAATGTGTATTAAACAAGGTGTGATTGTCAGCTCAGGTAGGCTCTCTTTTAAGGTACTATTATGCTAAAAAATATAAATAAGCAATTCGAAATTCCTAAAAAATTTTTTCAATTTGACTTTATAGGATGGTTCTTCTGAGAGCAATGTCAAATGCAATCACACTATGTTGAATACATTTTGCGTACAACTACGAGCCACATATATTGTAAACCGGCGTTTTCATTTCTTTTCTCAGATTTCAGTTTTTTTAAGGACTTTCAAATTGCAAATATTTGACTAAATCTAAAAATTATTTCAAAAATTCAGTGCAATATAGAATAATAATATGGGTACCAAATGAAAGAGAATATTCTGTAAATTAAAAAAAAAAATTGTTCCTCCATTTTAGCGGCGATGGACCCGTCAACCATAACTAGGACATCTTGGTTATGTGACGAAACCCTTGACAAATGGGGAATAAAATCCCACTTATGAATTTTTTTGAATATTGAATATTTCTTTAGCATAGGGCTTGGATATGAAGAAGTATGTACATTAGGGTGGTAAAAAAAAAAGATAAAGTCGGAATTTTAATGCTCTCATACTGAGATTTTTGGATCCTGAAAACTTGTTTTCTAGATATCACGAATTGATCTAGTAAATGCATGAGTATGAGGCATTGTTCCTATGGTCACCAGCTATGAAACCTAACATATGCGCATTCGAGTGTTTTTTTGTGTTCCACAGCGAAATACAGGAAAAGATTAGGCGCTTTGAGCGGCCGCTAAATATAGTTTGATTTAAAAAAAAAAAAACAAAAAAAGAACAGGGGTATAATTTTTTTGTGGTATTGGAATTTGCAAGGTGGTGTGAGCGTTAAAATTCCGACTTTCCATTGTTTGGACTACCTTAATGTACATACATATGCGCACATCTCGAGAACCCGCCAGTTCAAGGCTGTAAATAAGACAATTTTTAAATTTTTTAAAATTGATTGTAAAAACCATGATTAAAACATTAGAAGGTAAAACCATTCTCTCAATTCGTCGGCCATGATTTTTTTCTGACGTTTGCAAACATTTTAAAATCATATAAAATTGAAAAAAAAAAATGAAATTGTTCACAATTGTTGTTGTTTGAGATTAAAAATGAGAATTTGTGTGTGAGCTTGAGTACGAATTTTAAAATTATAATGTAGGCAAACGTCAGACTGCCTCTCAATGATTTTACCTTGTAATGTTTTTATCATGGTAAAAACAATGAATTCTTGCTTGAATCATTTTATTTAAATGCTGAAATAGTTATAAGTAAAAAACGGTAATTTTCGAAAACTCAAAGCTAGCGATATTTCTATAGGCATAGTTTTGTATCAAATTTGATAGGATTGATCGATGATGTCTAATATAGGGGAAGTGCGGCAGACATGGACCCTCCTTCATTCTGAAGGCTGGGATATTTTTACTTGTAAATATCATGAAAATTTGTTGAATTTTCCTAAATTTTGTAGAAAGATTGAAACTTTGATTTATATGGTTTTGATTAAATACATAAATTAAATATTTTTATAGAAAAATAACAAAAATAAATTTAACTTGAAAAAAGCGTGATTATTTAAAAAACTTCACTTGTTTGAGTCACTTAANATAATATAGGGTAAGTCCGGCAGACATGGACCCTCCATCATTCTGAAGGCTGGGATATTTGTACTTGTAAAAAATTATCATGAAAATTTGTTGAATTTTCGTAAATTTTGTAGAAAGATTGAAACTTTGATTTATATGGTTTTGATTAAATACATAAATTAAATATTTTTATAGAAAAACAACAAAAATAAATTTAATTTGAAAAAAGCGTGATTATTTAAAAAACTTCACTTGTTTGAGTCACTTAAGTGATGATTGACAACAGATTTTTTACAAAAACTGGGCTATTACACCATGCGACAACCCAAATAATACATGAGGAAATAGGGCTCATGTATAATAAACGTGCGTTTTTAATTTTTTTCATAGAATTTCTAAATTTTTTAAAAGGACCTTACAGTTTAAACAAGGATAGTGGTTCCAAAGAATCATATATGTAGCTCTAAAATTATACAGGGTATGGAAATATGAGTACCAAATGAAAGAGGACAGTGCAGACAATCCTAAGCATTTTTTTATAGTTATCCTATGGCAAAATACCTCAAATATGTGCCTTAAAATTTTTTATTCTTTAATATCCGTTAGGGTTTGCATTGATTCATATGCACTAACAGCAACAATTCACAGAATATTTATTTGTTAAGGAATTTTAATAAAATTTGCGAAGGATATTCAAGGAAAACAATTTTAAAGGACATTGTTAGGGTCTTTTACTACAGAATGGCAACGAAAAATATCGCTCTTTCATTTGATATCCATATTTCTGTGTCTCATGGCCTTATTTTTGAAACCACTATCCTTATTGAAACTTAAAGGTCCTTTAAAAAAAATTTTGACGTTTTGTGAAAAAAAACTAAAAACACAGATTTGCTACACTTCACCTGTAGTTTCGCACGTATATATTTTTTCTTAAAAATTAATATTTTACATTGTATCTATTTTTAAGCTCATCTGCAAATACGCACTTTTATAAACAATTATTTTTGATTTCAGTTACTTGTATATTTTGCTATGAATTCGCATAAGTAATTGACTTCACAGTTAATTAATTAGCACTATTACATACATTCTTTTTAATTTCATAAATTAAAAATCAATTTCATTTAAATAATTTTTTTTTTATAAAAATCATTTGCTTATCAATTTTTGTACACACATTTTGTTGAGCAATATGTAATATGTATGTACACTACACTATTAATTTTCACACTCACATTAGTCGTCAATCTATTTACGTTTGCTAGAGTGATTAAATATTTGATTGCTATATATATATATATATATATTCTCAAATTTGGAACCTTTTAGGTTCAAGAACAAATTGAAGAATGCTCCCCTTTGACGCTTTCGAACAGCACTGATTGTAGGCTTTACATTCATTTCTGGCTTGAGCTCGTTACCCTGTAGTTTTGTGGTGAAATTTTTTGTGCAAAAGTCGAGTTTTTCGAATTGAAATAAATGCTCGTAATTTTGGGCAGAATTGTTATTGCTTTGTGCCTGATAATATTTCTTTGCATTTCTTCGTTTAAATATGCAGGAATATGAATGTAGTATGTACAAGTCAGCGTTGCCAGGTTGAAGTTTCTAACGTCATTTGGACGTTTTTTGTATCCTGTTGACGTTTGGACGTTACTAAATTTTATAAGTAGAACTGATTTTGAATTATTTTCTTAATAAATCTTTGTAATTTTTGTGTTTTGCTGCAGCTGCTTCAAAAGATTGATTCTTGGACTAACGATCCCGTGTCAAAGGCTGGTTTTGTAAACACTTGAGGTTACGAGGCTTGCTGTAATGTTTGCAATAGCACATTAAAAGCCAATTCAGGAAGAGCCGATCTATTGCAGCAGGCACGCTCGAAAAAGCATCAAAAAAGCTCTGCAGCATAAAACGTCAGAAAAAAGTAGGCGACTTTTTTAAGACTTCATTGAAAATGTAATGAACACAAAAAAGACTGAAATATTACGTCCATTCAATAACTTGTCCAGTAAGTACGTGCAGCGAGAGCGTAAATAAAAAATAGAGATCAAAATTGAGAGCAAGAGAAAATTTTCAGAAAAAGTTATTGAACGCAAAACAAGTAAAAACTTGCAACTTAAGCCATTTGACACTTTCTGACGGTTAAGTTTTGATGCGAAATTTTCTTTTTAAATGGGAATAGTTCCCATCGTCATAAAAAAAAAAAAAAGTATACAATATATTTATATTTTTCATCCATATTTTCATTTCACTAATTAGGTTTCATCAAATCATCCTCTTAAACAGTCTGTTTACATTTGAATTTGAAACATAACCTTACTTTTTGACTCCTGCAAATTCCTGCGAGTAAAATTTTTACTTGAAAGAATTTGCAGCTCTCTCGGATAGTTGCGCTCTCGAATTCGCTCCCTCTTGCAAATATTTTGGGTTATTGAATGCATTTCCAGTAAAAACTTGCAAGTACTAGCAACAATTCGTAACAATTGTTTGATATTGAGTGGACCTATTGCTGTGCTCCTTCTTAGCAGAACGTAATTTTGCATTTTCGACAACCGAGTCAGGGGCCAAATGTCTACAAGAAAAAAAAAAATTATTAAAAATTAACGCCCTTTTAAACTTGCACATTATTGCCCTGAAATTTAATGGGCTATCAAACTGCATACTCAAAAAAAAAATTCTAAAAAATCTGAATAAGAAGTTGAAAATCTAGCTGGTTGCAGATTGTTTATAATTTTTGCACAATTTTTGTGGATTTATATTTTGTTTGTTAATGAGCTTGGTTTTTATGGCAAAATAATAAACATAAATAAACGAAAGAGAAACAGCCAAAATCGATCAAAATGTTGATGACTTAATCAGCTGATCACAATTGTATGTATAAAATTATAATAACGTTCTCAAATGACATTTTAATATACCTTAGTACAAAGCGAGCCCTAACCGCCAAAATAACGTAAGCGACATTTTTTTTTTAATTTTCTTTTTAATGCAGAAATGCATCTAGATGCTCTAGGAATATTTCTGCATCAAAAAGAAAATTTTGAAAAAATGTCGCTTACGTTATTATGGCGGTTAGGGCTCGAATTTTTTGTACATTCAATTGGAAAAGACGTTTTTGGGTAGGAAATAACGTTTTTTCAAACCAAGAGGGACGTTTTCTCATGCCGAAGACCTGGCAACACTGGTACAAGTATAAATTAATGCACCTGAACTTGCTTATCTTATTTGTTCAACAGGTTTCCTTATTAAATGCGCTTGTTTACCCTAAAAATTAACGGGTTATTAACAATGCGCAGCAGCAGTCGTTGGTTATTTTTGCGACATTCCGAAAAAATTAAAATAAATAAAGATGGTCGGTGGCTGACCTTAGGGCATATTTTTTAGGCACATATGTTTATATGTTCAGTGTACTTCTTGCCTTTGATTATCTTTTAAACTTATTTTATTTTATTTTAAACTTTCCCTACCATAATTAATTGTTTAATTGCCAAAGAGCGGCAACATCAAATAACTTCTATATTTTAAGGAATGTACATTACTATTTGTGTCGACGGTAATTTGATAATAGAAAATTGCAATGGAATAAATTAAAATAAATGCATGTATGTATATAAATCGTTCGGTCTTTATTGGCTATTTCAAGTACCGTAAGCGTACGCAACTCCTCCATAAATCTAATTTCATTACAACTTAACTAAGTTACAAGTTATTCATATCGAATGTGTAGTTTTAAGGTATGCACTAATGTACATAAATATGTAGTGCACGCATACATACATAAATACTATATTTTAGTTATAGTTTCTTAATATCCTAAATAATTGGCATTTCTTACCCATGTAAACTGATGCAATTGTAGATTGCTTTCAACGTTTTGTTGATTTATTGCTGCTCAGTTCATACATACATATGTATGTACGTACAATTTGATAAACATTTGAGTTATTTACACCGTAACAATTTGCCCCTTCGTAAATTTTACATTCTACTGGCAAAAGTAATACGGATTATTTTGTAATATATCTTTTTGAAATAAAAATGACGAGCCTTTGAGTAAAATTGATAAATTACGACTTTGTTAATTGGGTTGAAAAATATTGTAAGTAAATACATACATACATACATACATATATATAAGTACGTTTACCATATATATTTTGTTTAGATATTTGTACATACATACCATATTACAACCCAAAAACCACCACTCCCTGGCCTAGTGGTTTGGGTTAGAGATGGGCGCGGAATATCGGGACCCGCGGGACCCACAGTACTGATTTCAAAAAGGCCGGGTGGTATCGGGAAGGTAATTACAAATTTTGTGGGCGGGACTGGTTCAAAATCCTTTCCCGACACTCCCGATAAAACCCCCAACTGCCGAAAATTCAGAAAATCTTCCTTAAAACGTTGAATGAAATGTGTTATGTTTTATTGAGACGAAAACGAACAGCAAAGCAAAAAAAAATCGAAGCAAGATCTTTCATTATCTTTTACTTAAAATTAATTTGAAAGGCATGTGAAATTTTCTTAATAATAGATTTCGGCACGCGCGGAACCCGCGGTAAAATTTCAAAAAACGTTGTGGACTGGTTCGGGACTTAAAAATACAATTTCGGAATGGATGGGATCGGGATTGCGGTACTTATGGTACACTGGCTCATATAATTTCACGCGGCGAACCTAGGATTGATACAGAATGAAAATGTCTTAGGATGGAAACAATGATAATGATACCCTTGAGCATTTCTTGGGTCACAGTCGAACATTTTCATTTCATGGCTCAGTTACTTTGGTGAAACTATTAAAACTTGTAAAACATAGCAAAAGGAGTAGGATTTAAAATTTATTCCTCCATCCTCCGATTAGGTTCTCAGTCAAAATATTCGATGGATGGGCTGAAATTATCAGGACGATTCGGGCACCTGCCTTTCAACTCACCACAGTCTTTCGAAACATAAAAGTCTTCCGTAACAATTGTAAAAATTAAATGAAATAAATATATTTTCCTTGTGAAAACACTAAAATTTAAAAATTAAAAGCAAATGAAAATAACAAAAGAAAAGTAAAATAAATAAACAAAAAAATAAATAAATAAAATAAGTTTTTTCTTTCATAAACAATAAAATTTAGAGCATATTGAACTAAAAAAAAATATTCAAAAAAGGACAAAATTAAATAAATTCCTAAAAATTAAATGGAATTATACATAAAATAAAAAAGAAAGAAAAAAATACATAAAATAAGAGTCAATTTGAATGAAATTAAAAAAAAAAAAGTAGTTTTCTTTTTAAAACAATTAAAACATTATTAAAATTAAAAGAAAACTATTTAAACTAAAAAAAAATCCTCTGTTTTAGGACTCGAACTCGGATCTCCCGTATTTAACGCCAGTGTTCTGCATTAAAGCGACCCGAGCTAAATGATATACAAGCGCTTTCACTAGGAGTGGTGCCTGAGAGAGCTTTTTTTCTTATACTTTTATGCTAGAATAACAAAGATCTTTTATTTGCCTTACGAAAGATTTTTTACTGTTTTAGCTAGAATTGCCCCGTAAATAATATAACACTTTCAAACTCTCGAAAAGCTCCAAAAATCTGGGCCAGAATATAGGCATTGCGCAGAGGGCCAGAAGGCATTCAAAAACGGCCAAAAGTCAACTTTGTAATTTTAATTGTTTATTCTAATAATTAAAATATACAGTAGTTAAGGTAACTGTAAGTAAAATATTATAGCAATTCTTTCAATATCGTGGTCACAATTACACTTTCATTAAAATAGTTGTATTTGAAATTTAAAAGTCCGGTGTATAGTAAAATTAAATTTTTTTTTCAGAAAATAATAAATATTTTTCTTTGTTTCTTATTAACAAGATGCGGTAAAATAAAAAAATAGAAAAACATAATTCAATATAGCCTTGACTTAAAATAATTCGACACCTTTTATTGAGTCAGGCATTAGTTTTATCATTGTCGTTTAGCAGTACTCCCGCGTACCAGCTCTATTCCGCATTAAACACTCTAATATAAATTTAATAAATTTTGCACATTTTGAAATTGTTTTATGTTATTGATCTTCTTTACTGGCGCTGTAACCGCGTGAGCGATTTCTGTTCAATCCTTTATATGTGTTAATCACTACCTGCAGATAATTAATAGTTTTTGCTGAGATAAGTTCCGAGATGGTGAGGAAGAGTAAAGCATAACTGACGATTCATCCACACTTTAATTTTATGCTTTATTTTAAAACTGAAACTTAAAATTGTTTTCTCTGAGAGAAGCATTCAACCACCTTAATTTACTGAAATTAAAAAAACACATACAAAATAAACAAAGAAAAGTAAAACAAATAAAAAAAAAAAAATNTGATCTTCTTTACTGGCGCTGTAACCGCGTGAGCGATTTCTGTTCAATCCTTTATATGTGTTAATCACTACCTGCAGATAATTAATAGTTTTTGCTGAGATAAGTTCCGAGATGGTGAGGAAGAGTAAAGCATAACTGACGATTCATCCACACTTTAATTTTATGCTTTATTTTAAAACTGAAACTTAAAATTGTTTTCTCTGAGAGAAGCATTCAACCACCTTAATTTAGTGAAATTAAAAAAACACATACAAAATAAATAAAGAAAAGTAAAACAAATTAAAAAAAAAAATTCAATTCATGATTGGTAAAAAAATTAAAAATATAAAAAACAAAAGAAAGGGAAAATACGAAAAGAATTAAAAAAGTATAGCCTGAATTAGTAATTGGGTAAAAAATTAAAAAAAAAAATTCAATTCATGATTGGTAAAAAAATTAAAAATATAAAAAACAAAAGAAAGGGAAAATACGAAAAGAATTAAAAAAGTATAGCCTGAATTAGTAATTGGGTAAAAAATTAAAATAAAAAAAAAAAAGTAAAACAAATTAAAAAAAAAAATTCAATTCATGATTGGTAAAAAAATTAAAAATATAAAAAACAAAAGAAAGGGAAAATACGAAAAGAATTAAAAAAGTATAGCCTGAATTAGTAATTGGGTAAAAAATTAAAATAAAAAAAAAACAAAAGTACAAATGCAAAATAAAACAGTGAAGTCCACATTCGCAATAAGTAGAAAAATTATAAACATAAAAACAAAAACAAAAAATTAAAAAATAACAAAAAATTAAAAAAGTGAAGCCTAAATTCGTAGTCTAGCCTCCTCCTGGTGGGCTTCGGAAACTACATTATATGCAGGCTGACTACAGGCGTATTTTTTATGCCGGCCGTATCTGATTTGTCATTTCGAATTTTTGTCGATTTGACATACATACATACTTTCATAATATTTACATACCCATTGTTTTAATTTTTCACGTTGATGAAGAGTTTTACACGACTTCTTATTCTATATGTAAATAATCTTGTGCAAGCCTAAAAAACTTAAATTTTTTTTTCAAATTTCTCGTTTGAGGTAATATATTTTATTCGAAATTTTGCTATTTTGAACTCTGGGTGGGAGGGGCGATCGCCCTCATCGCCCGATTATAATTTTGTATCAATACTATACCTCGTTCAGCAATATCATTAACATATTTAATATTCTTAATCGTCTCTAAGACAACCAAATTTAATGCACTACAAGAATGTGCCTAGAAAAAGATTTTACCGCAAACGTGTCAATAGTTATAACATTTTTAATGCAACATTTTTTCATGTTATTTACGTGGAAAATTACAAATGCCCAACGACAGCTTTTAAAATTGGAGTAAAATTTTTTCCAAAAGGGAGAATTTTCTTAGTAAATTAGTCCTTTTAAGGCCATAAATTCGTTAGGTTAGTTTATTTGGATCACCCTAATGTATATGATACATACATACCAACATATGCATCATATGTAGCCTTAGCTTAACGCTTGAGTGCATTTGGAAATTTTTTAAATAAGTGTTACTGTTTACCGTAATTTTAAGTAAAAAAATATTTTTATTTGCGATTATTGCTGCTGTAAAGTGTAAAATGTGTTTATAAATGCACAAATGTATGTGGATATACATCTATACATATGTATGTACATATGGGTATACATAACAATTAAAGCCTTTGGGTTTGAAATATTTTTATGAGATTAGAAGATAACAAACACTTCTAAATATACTTACCCACTGGGAAAATAGGTAAGCACCTTACGAGGTAAGCCATGTTTTCTTTCAGTTTTTAGTACCAAAATTGTCATCATGGCCAATGTCATCTACTAGTAAAGCACAAAATGAATACCTCCAACGACACATTACGTTGTCAGTTGCAAAGTAACGTGCAGCCGAAGTTATCTCCAAGCGCCGAACTACTCCGAGCGACTTCTCTGCATTACACGTAACTTACTTTGTAAAGCGGCTCAGAAGTATGTCTGATACCAAATGTACATTCTAAATTCCTAATTACATAAGGCGGCCATGCCTTTGTAAAAGTAAGGGACGTTCGGCAGGGAAATGGCAATGACTGCCAAGTGAAGAGTAAGTTGCTAATAAGGTATTATTACGTGCTCCTAATTCCCACTGGGTAATTATTAACCTGTACGGGTATTAAGTTATGCATGTATGTACATACATATACATATTTAGTTTAGTGCATATAAGATATCACGAAATTCCTTGCATGGCTCGTTATTCGACAAATGATTTGCAAATTGCTTTTTCATGCCGCAGTTAACATTTGTTTTTATCAACCCAGCAAACATTTGAAGTCATAAATGAGTCTTTGAAGAGACCTATTTCGGAGCCTTTACGCTCATAATGAGCTCATTTAAGTGTCCGATATGAAGGTTTTTCCCTTCCTCCGAAGGTCGACTTACGAGCTTATGAACTAAAATTCATACATCAAATGAGCCTCAACATGAGTCATATTCGAATCTTATTGGCCTCATATACGGCTCATTTTAGACTCTTTTAAAACAATTTTTGGCCTCATATATGAATCATTTGAGACTACTTTTGAGGCTCTTATCGGCCACATAAGTTACTACATTCGGACTCTTATTTGTGATTGTTCTTTGAGCCTTATTCAACGCACTATATTTGCAAAGGCATTCAGCAAATTTTATTTTTTTTTCAAATAACATAGATACCTAGTTACGTACATATACACATTCCAACATGCATTTAATAGCAACAGCTGCTAATTTTTTTGTTTTCTAATTATTTTCAATTTCTGTATAAAAAATTTTAAATATAAATTTCGAATATTTATTGTTTTTATAATGGTACAAGGTGCTGGCACATAACTTGGATCATATATGAATCCTTAAAGATACATTTAAAAGTCGCACATCTATCTAGGACTCCTTTCGGACTCATATATTCTGAACGCTCAGAATTTGTTTGCGGGGTGTTTGCGGGGTATGTTCACTTCACATTTGTTTTCACAATGTTGGTGTTAAGTATGAACGTCTGTAGCATGCATGTCTTTCTTCAATCGACAAATGAGCTACAATTAACAAACTACAAACGATTTCTTTATTATACTTATGTATGTATGTGTGCATTCGTACTGATGCATGTCCCACTGTGAAAATAGGTAAGCCATTTAGGAGGTAAGCCTTATTTTCTTTCAGTTTTTAGTACCAAAATTGTCATCATGACCAATGTCATCTNATACTGATGCATGTCCCACTGTGAAAATAGGTATGCCATTTAGGAGGTAAGCCTTATTTGCTTTCAGTTTTTAGTACCAAAATTGTCATCATGACCAATGTCATCTACTAGTAAAACACAAAATGAACACCCCCCACGACACATTACGTAGTCAGTGGCAAAATAACGTACCACCGAAGTTATTTCCAAGCGCCGAACTACTCCGAGCGACTGCTCTGCATTNGGAACACCCCCCACGACACATTACATAGTCATTGGCAAAATAACGTACCACCGAAATTATTTCCAAGCGCCGAACTACTCCGAGCGACTGCTCTGCATTCTCCGTAACTTACTTTGTAAAGCGGCTCAGAAGTATGTCTGATACCAAATGTGCATTCTAAATTCCTACTCACATTAGGCGGCCACGTCTTTGTTCAATCAAGGGAGATTCGTCAGTTAGGTGGTAAGGACCGCCGGTTGAAGTGTAAGTTGCTGGTAAGGTATTGCACTACTACATTTTCCCACCTAAAGGAATTAATTAGCATTGTCGCCGTGTTGCCATCCCAATTAGTACGGTTGTTCAAGACACTCAAAGGTACCGCATATTCGCTGATGCTGTCCAACAGATGGCTTGCAATTTGTATGTATGTATGTATATGATGTGTCCTGCAGGGAAAGCTACTAGTTGTAAACTACATTTCTTATCCTTCTTGATCGGCGCTGTAACCGTCTAACCGACGCTAATTGGAAATACCAATGGAAGCCAAGTCCTTCTTTACCTGATATTTCCATCACAGGGGAAGACTTTTCTTCCTTTAATACCAGCGGCGTGGCTGCTCCGTTGTACCTGTTGTACTTTTGAGCTCAATGAAATTTGATAACGTTTTCGGCGGTAGTACCTATTGAGCTGGAATCGTGATTCTACGAATATGTAGGTTTGTTGAAGAGTGTTCTCTTGATAATAGGTGTTAGAGTGGAGTTGGAAAGTTGGTGATTGATTGTACTATTGCAGCTTTTCGAAAGGAAAAGATATAAATCTGAGTCGATGTTTGGCTTTATGATTCTATGTACGTCCAAAACATTTGAAGCCTTCATTCCATCTTTGGCTTTTGTATTGAAATTTGCTGCATAATAAAAATTTTTCTTCAAAATTTAAATAAATAGGTCGAAGTTTTTACGAAGGTTTACTGAATTTGTGTTAAATATTAGATAAAATTTTAAACTTGGATTTAAACTCCCCCCCGACCATTTATTTGAGATAGGCACGATCAAGGCGAGTGAGAGCTTAAGATCGCCATAAGTACATATGTGTGCTTGCTGGAGGTTGAAAAACGTCCTGAGCAGAATTGACTACGGCTATTTCCGGTGTTCCCTTGACAATCATACAAACCGTCCGTTTTACCTATTCCATCTTGCATCTGGACACAGTCTTGATTAACGACGACCATCAGATAGTGATCCCGTAGAAGAGAATGGTTCTTATCAGAGCTGTGCACATCCAGTGTACAACATTTGGTTTTATTCCCAATATATTCCCTATAGCCGCTATACTGGCGTATGGGGCGGTAATGGCTTTCCTGGAGTGACCTTCCATGTTTCGCTTCAAGTCGACTTTTCTGTCTAAAATAACCTCAAGGACCACGGTTGAGAAAGTGAATTCTACCACATTTAGTGAATAGAGGAAGCTTATGTTTCCTCAAGACGAGCACAATATCGGACTTGGTAGGAGTTACACTGGAGTCCACGCTGCTTGGACCAGATATTTACTCGACTAATATCACTTTGGATTAACTCATTCAGGACTTGCATATATATACCAGTTCTAACGAAGAAACAAAATTCATGTAGAGTATCTTCAGTTGAAAGAACGGACCTGTAACCAAATTTCTTTGAACATTTTTTAAAATAATTAAACACTATTTGCATTTCTTCCATTTATTTTTTCATAAAATTTTACTCTTAAGAATACTTACATATAATATTTATAACGTAAGTGCATATTGATTTAAATCTTATGAACTATTTTTACAAAACTAATTTTATATGAAACAAATGGTGACAGGCAACAAAATCGACGGAAATAAGGTCAATTGACACTATTTCGCATACTGGTGCGTCACCTTGCCCGCCGTGCTGTGACGCAGGTAGATATATTTTTAGTATAGTTTTTACTTAAAGTTTTATATATTAAATATATCTTACATATTTAACATTTTTATATTTGTAAGTTATTGTAAGAGTTTTTCTGTATTGAGGCAATCAGGGCATTTTGCATTTTTTCTTTAAATCGACCCACTTTAAGCATTGTTGACGGTATTTCCATTTAAATTAGGAAATAGCATCATTTACTTAATTTCCAAATTTTTGTTGACTTTATTTCGCTTTTGAAAAGGAAATCACGTCAATTGATTTTATTTCGCATCACTGTGGGAAATAGTGTCAGTTGACGTTATTTCTGTTGATCTTGTTACCTACCACCGAAATAAATAAGTATTGAGGACTAACCTTCCTGAAGGCTGAATTACTGGTGCCATACCATAGCCATAACCACAACCATAGCAATTAAATGTTCCGTTAAAGCATACACGCAGCTCTGTAAACGATTATTAGAGCCATATTATAACGCCAGAGCCGGATCTATTCTATTTTAGTTTTTCGCCAGAACCATAAGCAGCTCTGAAGTATTTTGCTTCGTTATGGAGTTATGGTTAGGGCCCTTCTAATTTGGCCTTTAAGCCTAATACTAAGTCTACATATAAATAGATTATCCTCATTTTCGAGCTTAACTCTCTAATCTGTAGTTAGAAAAAGAAATTAGCTATACAAAATTCGTCCCTCGTTAATCTGTAATTATAAAATAATCTCAGATTAAACCGATAACTTTTCGGTGTCCAACCTAGTTTTATCGATTGTTTTTGCGAAGAAGAGGAGAAATGCAAAAAAAAAAATGCGCTAGCAAAGAAAAGAGGTTTGTAAAGGTATTTTTAAACAAATATTAAGTTAAATATATTTAAATTGCTTAATATAGCAGAAAAAAGCGATCACGGTGGCACAGAGATGGAACTTAAATTTTCCTTCAGATGTGAGAATAATAAGCACAAAAAATTTGACAGCTAATAATCTAAGATTTGCCTGTGTAAACGGGTTATTTATAAAATGAGCTTTGATTGAATTTATATTTATATGTGAACATACTTTAAGCTCCATACTTTTGCCGCACCTCTGATATTTTTAGTAAACTTTTTGTTTAGGTTTCTTTTTTGCAGCGAGTGTATTTGGATATCCGTTCGTATATTCGTGTATACAGATAAAATCCGGATATCGGATATCCAATTCACATCTGGTTAATATCCAGATATTCGGATTTTTTAATAAGATATTCGAATATCCGGATTATATGGATAAAAAAATAAATAGAAACTGGGATAGAACTCCCAGCCCTAGTTATGAAGTTATGACACTGTTTTCACTATGTACCTACTTACAGAGTAATATAGCCAGGTGAACATACATATTTAGCCACATTGCGAGCGTGGTGTATGTCGGATGCAAGTCGTATCGAAAAATACATGTCATTGCTAAAACTTCGATTCGAATACTGTATTAAAATGGGAATACTTGGCAGCACTGGCTAGTTTTCGGCGTCTACTTATTTCAGCACGAAAATAGGCCATGCAGGTCAGTCAAATCGTGGGCTTAAGGCTATTTTGCGACGTACACAATGAGGCTGATTATTATATATATATATATAATATATATATACATATATATATATATATACGTAGATGAGAAGCTTACTTAAGTATATGCCAAGAAAGGCCTAATAAAACATTAAATATGTACTTATAAGGTAAATGTTTTTGTTAAATACTTCAAGAGAAGATCAGTCGTTGGCTCAGATCTTGATTAGGCGTGGGAATGTTCTGCGCCTGTATGTCATCCAGCGGCCGCCTCACAACGCGAAAATTAATTTCACGGTCACTTAAAGTGCCAGCAGCTATTTTCTATGAGAAAAAATGTGTTTAATATTAGTCCACAACAAAGAAATAATGCTAAATAATGCTTATACCTGATAACGATTCGATATCATCCACAATTCTTCCTTTCCCGAACCGTTTTTGTACACCTTCATGCCACTGACAAACTCTAATAAACGCGGATCTGCCGGCACTTCAATTTCATTCTTTACATTGTACGGATTCCACCTAATCAACTTGATCGGATTGAATGTGACACAATATAAATTCCGCTGACTGTCCATCGCTTCGGCAGCACATTCACTACTACGTTTGCCCACCATACGGAATTCATTTTGCATTGCCTCCATGTTGCCATCCCAATTTGTACGATTGTTTAAGACGCTCAAAGGCACCGCATATTCGCTGTTGCTGGCCAACGGATGGAAGTAGAGTTGGCGGTCATCCGTGGCCAAAGCAAACATGCCATCCATCAGCATGAAGCTTTCGCGTGCAATCGTGTGCGTGCCATAATCGGGATCTGGGTACATGAATTTATTCTCGGCACGCCAGGCGCTATTCGACTCCGAGTCATAGATAACCAGGCCATGATGTGTGACATCAGCCTTGAATGAAATATTAGTGTAAACAAGAAAAACATGAGCGTGTGAAGTCATGGTTCAGTTATGCATACTTAGCATTGCATGACAGTGCGTGAAAGTTGTCACTTAAGGAATCTACTCAAGAAAGCGACTATATTTCAAAGTGGAACTTTATGTATGCCTGACAATGCCAAGGTACATATAGTATACATAACACAGCCTCTAGCAAAAAAGAAAAACTGGTCTCACTGTAAGAGTACGTGAGCGGAAATTTTGGCTTGCAGTTTGTAATACATAGCATTTACATATGTACTTACAATGTAAACATGTAGGCGTTGGCAGCGGCCTTTTGGTGGAGGATCGTGCACGACAACAAGTGGAGTGATGAGTAGTGAAGCCACCGGCACGTACACGTTGCCTTCAAAGCGATAGCGATGCGCTAAGGTATCTGTATTTAGATCGAATATCAGTAGCTGTGGCGGACAGTTTTGAGTAGTTCCGATTACGCCTGAATCAATAACAAACATCTGATTGCACTCTGTGATCTACGCGAAGCAGAAGACATACATACATTAAAATTATTTAGGCATCTGAGCACTCTACATATGTGCTCAATGCTTTAACTTACCGCCACACGAAATGCGNTGCGAGGCAGAAGACATACATTAAAATTATATAGGCATCTGGGCACTCTACATATGTGCTCAATGCTTTAACTTACCGCCACACGAAATGCGGAAGTGATTTTATTACAATCTTCGCCATTGGCATTATGCCAAGTATAGTTAGGATATGGTATCAGAACCGGACCATTAGCTTCATTACTATCACTCACTGTGGCCAGCGTGTACGGGATGCCGGTTTGAAATCGGGGAATTGTGATGAAGACACGCGAACCCTTTTGAGCTGTTAAAGTTGAGAAAAGCAATATATGTAAATTTTTTTTTAAATTTTGCACTAAAGAGCATAATATATTTTTTTCAATAATTGCTTTGTAAATAAATATACATACATTGTTGGTGTGGCGCCACATCGATTGGTATTCCATTTGCTGGTACTAAATTACCATTGGCTAGTGCTTCTTGCCGATCTTGCTCGGTAGGGAAACCATAGACGAGCTGTTTCCACTGATATACTGTTTCTAAATTGTGCTGCTTTACACAGACTATGACCTGGAGTGTTAAGGCCAATATTAATAGAATGAAGCCTCCCGTCCACATGACGTAATTGGTTAGAAATGAACGCGTAATAAATATTCTGTAAGAGCAAAATAAAATATGCTTTTATTTGTTGATGTTATTTCATTTTTTTCTATGTAGTTATACATGATGTTCTTTACTTTAATTTGTATCATGGCTATAACTAAGATACATATAAAAGAAGACAAACATAATTAGGTCGAAGGTCTTTATACCCAGTGCTGCTCTAGATTTATTTGTAGATTAATTATTGGACAAATAATTTGTAAATATAAAAATTAACTAAGTTTTTGAAGTCGGTTTTGTTTTTTGCTTAAAAATTACTCGTTAAAAAAAATAATAATAATCATTTGGGGTATGTAATAAAAAAAATTAGTCAAAACTTGTCAATATGTGGGTGTCGTATACTTATGATAAGCACTATAATAATAATAATAATAATAATATCAATAATAATAATAATAATAATAATAATAGACTGGCGCGTACACATATGTTAGGCTTTGGCCCAGCTTCTCTTCCGATTTGTGGCGTGTGCTTTGATGTTGTGACACTGACTCTGAACTGCGATTGTATTTTTTATGAGAAACTGTTGTTCATGGCAGAATACACTCGGAGGTTCGCCATTGCCTGCCGAGGGGCGACCGCTATTAGAATACAACTTTTTTGTTTTTTATTTTTTGATGTTAGATTGAACCCAGGNAATTATTGGACAAATAATTTGTAAATATAAAAATTAACTAAGTTTTTGAAGTCGGTTTTGTTTTTTGCTTAAAAATTACTCGTTAAAAAAAATAATAATAATCATTTGGGGTATGTAATAAAAAAAATTAGTCAAAACTTGTCAATATGTGGGTGTCGTATACTTATGATAAGCACTATAATAATAATAATAATAATAATATCAATAATAATAATAATAATAATAATAATAGACTGGCGCGTACACATATGTTAGGCTTTGGCCCAGCTTCTCTTCCGATTTGTGGCGTGTGCTTTGATGTTGTGACACTGACTCTGAACTGCGATTGTATTTTTTATGAGAAACTGTTGTTCATGGCAGAATACACTCGGAGGTTCGCCATTGCCTGCCGAGGGGCGACCGCTATTAGAATACAACTTTTTTGTTTTTTATTTTTTGATGTTAGATTGAACCCAGGCCCTGCGGAATGGTAGCGTGCACTGCTAACCGATACACCGCAGCGGCCGCCGAGCATTAAAGCTGAAGTAAAAAATACAGCAACTAAACTGTTTAATCAAGTCGCGTGAAATTACATTTTTTTTAAATAGCTTAAGAAGACATCCAGAAATCTGCCTTTCTCGCCCAGAAATAAGGATGCAAAATATTATTTGCCTCATCGTCTATTTAGAGGTGCCCGACAGCATCAAATTTTGAAAAAACGGACATAATTCTACTTCACAGATTTTTAATTAACGAAGCAGACTTTTTTTAATCTGTATTTTTTCAGACTAATTTGAATCGCTGAATCTGAATTTGATGCTCATTTGGTTTTCCAAAGAGCGGAATGGACAGTGCATTGATGGAGAGTTGGCGCAAGGGAATGAAACCTAGCCGTAGTTTCCCAAACGTAGTTTCATGGACATCTCTAAAGTTGTAACGGGAGTGGGTGCCGAAATATACTGCCGGTAACTGAACCTCAGGTGGGCAGTGAGGTTATCTGACCAGTGCAGCATATTTCAAGCAGAGATCATCGCAACGATGATAGCAGCAGAGCTAGCCTCCACCGAAATGGCAATCAACTAAAAAGTAAACTTATACGTAGACAGTCAGGCGGCAATTAAGGTAGTTACCTCTAATCGTATTCCATCTTCATCTAAAATATCCTTCACAACCGTGAAGCCAGTAATCGCTATAGCGTCCCACATCCCCTGCGGCCATCGAGCCCCCACACATGCTAACATTGCCCTGCTTTTTATATGTATGTATGTATTTACATATCGACACTTAAGTGGAAGATCGACCTATCTCAGAAGCAAGTTCGAAAACGCCCTCGCAGAACTTTTCATGAATGCGCTACTTCAGATGTTGATTGAAAACACCACATCTTCAAATTTGGTTGGAGAACGCCCTCTTTCGGAACTCGGCTCAAAACCCTACTATCTCACCTGAAAATACATTGAAAATATGCTGAGATAGGGCGTTTTTTAATCGGCAGTTGAGATAGGGCGTTCTTCAACCAAATTCTGAGAAAGGGTGTTTTTCAATAAAATTCTGAAATAGGGCGTTCTTATATCAAATTCTGCAGTAGGGAGTTCTTGAAAAGTTTTTTGATATAGGGCGTTTTTGAATCGACAGCTGAGATAGGGCGTTCTTCAACCAAATTATGAGATAGAGTGTTTTCAGTAAAATTCTGAAGTAGGGAGTTCTTGAAAAGTTTTTTTGAGATAGGGCGTTTTCGAACTGACTGCAGAGATAAGTTGATATTTTACTCGGACATCGATATAATAAATTTGCAGCTGTAAACATTGAATTTTTTAAGTAATTTCTATTAAAACCTAACTCAAACATCAATATTTGTAAGTTAAAGATATGTCTCGCATACCAAACAAAGCCACTGAATGTTTAACTTACATGGAATAAATTACATAAAAGTATTTAAAAATTCTACTTGATAGAAGTTTGCTTAGATAAGAGCGTCATAAACTTCTAAACCGGTAGAATAGCTAAATATGTATTAGAAAACTTACCCAAATATTGCTTACCAAAAGATGTTAATTAATGAATATAATTTAATTTTTGTTTTGTGTGGTGTGTTGACGTAAACACTTTCACCGATTTTGAATTTTTGGGCGCGTATTTATGAATTAATTATTATAAAAAACGTACATCTGTTAACTGAAATATACTAGTACTACACTACAGCACAATAACAATAGCGTTTTATAATTTTGGAAATATTAAAAGTGTTGCTTTCGTTTGTTTAGTTTTTTACGCAGCTTAAATTTCGTGTGGAAGCGAAGACAAGTCTCTCCCCTTGATTAATAATAGCAAACCCGTACTTCTCGTATTTATTCAAAAGATTAACACTATTTTAAACGGTTTTGTGATAGAGTAATCGCTATCTTTCATTTATTATTTAAATAAACAAAATTATCACTTTTCCACTTAAACTAAAAAAAATCAGACGCTTTGAAGATCACTTCTTATTAAATGCTGCTGAATTGTACAAAACGCAAGATTAAAGTTCGGCAAGAAACTTGTTCAATTGGAAATTACTAGTGTGCATATGTATACTAACATGTATGTATGTATACATATGTATTTATATCAAAATTTTGTAGAAATTTAATTGTAAATAATATCGATAAGTATTTACATAAGTATACATATATTAAATATGTATACAGGTTTATATGTTTATCTGTACATGTGTAATGATCTGTGAATATTTATTAGTATGTATATTTAATGACACTGCGAAATAATTAGGCTTTGTTTTAGGGCTTCAACAAAATTATGTACGAATGTTAAGTAGTATCTACGCGCCAAGTCGTCACAACTTTTTTTTTGCAGTGGGTTAAAGTTTACACTTATTTGTCACACTTATGTATTTTAATTATACGAGTATATCATGTGGTGTTTTGTAAAAAGTAACATCAAAGATAATTCTTAGCAACAGAGATCTACTACACATAGTGAAACTGAGACAGCAATTTTTTCGTAGAACATTTTAAACTCTCAACTTTAAACGTAATGGATAGAAACCCATCTTCTTTTAAAGAAGTAACATTTGAGCTCATTTAAAACGGCTGATGGAGGGTTAAAATATTCTACAAAGATGTACTGTAGAAATGTTATAGGCCTTCATATAAATTTGGTGTAGGAGGATCTCTTTGAATGTATAATTCCATTAGGAGATAAAATGTACATGTGTCGAAGTATTGTCTTCAAAAACCTATAGTAAAATTTAGCGAGCAATTCTTTCGTACATATTTTTAACCCTTTAATACCGCTGTTTATGGGTCGCTTTGACTCCTTTCTGTAAAAGTTCATGAAGGAGAGGTTAAAATATCCTATTAAATATTAAGTGCAGAATTTTACTGAGAGTTGCTAAAGAACCAAAAATGCGATCACTAAAGATGAGAGTGTTACGCGGCGAATTCGAAAATTTAAGATATTTTCGTCGCTATGCACTTTGCCGCTTTCTCGCGTTTCTGAAAAATAACGGTTTGTTTTTGTCGCTATTATCCGAAAATGTATTGTCGCTCTCTTTATCGCGTCACTATGTTCTTTGCCTAATAACCAAGGCTGGCAAATCTAGGCAAATGCTTGCAAAAGCTTATTTTGCATATGTCTGGAAATTTTTTGATTTTTGCATATATTCGACTTAAGTGCTTATTTTTGAATATTTGACAACATTTCACACATTTTTGGGGGAAACACGATAGAAATGCGTGTGACAAGGTGAATTCATATACATATATGTACATATGTTTTTATACTTCTGCTACCACCTGGTATGAATTCGCCTTGATACTGCTAGAGCTTGAAGAAATCGGAACAAATTTGGTACTCATTTAGGAAAATTTTGGTTTTGTGAAAGTAGCTATAATAAAGCTTCAAGCAAAAAAATGTTTGACCATGAAAGAAAGTTTGCAAATTGTGACACCTGTGAAAGAGCATTACCAAATATTGACACAAATATATATGTATTCAAAAAACGTGAAAGTATTTTGGCCAGATATTATTTACTAGCTCCACAACTAGTAGTGAAGATCTATCGAAGTGCTACCCAGCAGAATTAAGTTTGTTCAAATGTTGCCCAACTACATCTACAGATGTGGAATGGAGTTTTTCTAATTATTCAACAATTTTAAACGACAAGAGAAGGTCAGTTTAGATTGCTAATTTAAAAAAGCATGTTTTCTAGATTTTGAATAAAAATATTGAAAAATTTGAGTAAACCTTCATTGATTTCGCATATTTGAGAGTATATTTTGGTAATTTATCAAGCTTTCTATAGCGCTATTTTCACTTTTTTTCTGGTATATTTTTGAAAGCCCTGCTAATGCTTAACACACCACTAACAATATGCCGGCGCAATTTTATTTTTTTTTTGAATTGTTGATCTATTGAGTTTTTGACCAAAACGTGTAAACACAAACCCACTGCAAAAGAAATTATGATTTGATTACCATTCACAGATACTAATGTTTTGACATTGTAATTAGCAGATTCGAGTCACTTTTTTATATTTTTTTCACACCATTCACTACTTTCACAGCAAAAGGCTTCAAAACATACCAAAACAGATCACTTTCTTCTTTAATTTTTGAGTTGAATTATAATCTTTTTCGAAGTAAATAAGGGCTAACTCATTTCAAGAAATAATTATTTCCGGATTGAGAAAAATACCACTCTTTCATCATGAATAAATGGTTTATGATAAACTCTCTTCATTATCACACTAAATTTTTACACCGAAATCGATTTGCTTTTTTACTTGAAGAGTTTTAGTCCTCCAATGTTCTTCCCACAAACATTACGCTTCTTCACTGCTTAGTACAAATATATATATATTGTTTTCTAACAATAACGGAAACGATGTTATCGTGTGCGATTACACGGAGAAACTATTTTATATATTCGGAGAAAATCGATACTCACACTCAGATCTCTCAGAAGCATCGAACGCTATGACAACAGCGTCAAGTTCGCCCCATTCATACGTTGTTATCTATATCATCCCTGCGGGAAATGTATCTAACTATAAGTTACCTTGACGTTGATTAAGTAACTAAAGGTCACTATTATTTGATATTTTTTAATGTCAACTAACTTGTAACTAACTAATTTTGGATATAAAATATTGATAAGAAAACAAAATTCTTTCGACCTTCCTTTTATTTGTCCTCAATTCGAAAAAGTATTTGTGAAGTGCAGAAAGAAAGTGTATTCAAAGTAAAATTTGTATGACGATATTTATGTAAAAACAAACTTGTCTAAAGAGAACAATATCCCGATTACGTCTGCATTACTTTTCAACTGAAAGTTATATATTTTATAGAAATCCCGCAAAAAGCTAACTACATGTTGGTTATTTTTTATCAATTGATAATTTTTTTCTGCAGGGATGCATGCATACATACATGTAACCATAGTGCACATATATGTATATGTAAGCATATCTTTAAAGCCTGGTTTCTTTTATGATGCGCGGATGTCGTACAGGTTCAACATACATACTATTCAGGTAGTTATGTAGCATCGCCGAGCTTGTTTTAAAATCTAGATTGAAACGGACACGAAGTAGTTTAAGGCGTTGTCGTCGTTTACATGTACTTAAGTACATTAGGGTGCATTACTCTCCACGCAAAACAAAAACCGGTACGCCTTTTCCATCGAAAATATAAAATTCAATATTTCTAGGGCTACCTCCAAAATATTTTAGAAAAAAATATTTTTTAGATTTATGTGAGATTACTTATTGAAAAATGCCTAAAAAAAAAATCAATTTTTATAAATAAAATTAGTTTTTAAAAATATGTTTTTCTTAAAATCACCTCAGGTGATAGAAGGGTTTAAGCTTATATGTTGGTAGGTATGCATAAAAATGTGTATAAATATTTCATCAACGGAATGAAAATAATAAAATCTTTGCAGGTATTTGCAAATCGGCATAGCTCACGTAAATCTAAATTGTTTCGAATTATTTTGGCGGAGATCTTAAAATTTAATAAACATTATAATTCCGCAACTTTTTTTTTTGGTGATTCACACTAATGTACACATATGTATATGTAAGTATGCATATGTATGTTCCCACTTGTATGTTACTGATATTTGTTTGGCGGGCTATAAATATTAGAAATTTATGGAATTGTTTCTGTTTTTTCTGTTTACTTTAGATGGGGAAATACTAAAATTGCAAAAATTGAGTAATGCAATACGCGTAGAGGCTTTTTTATGTACGTAATATGGTTTTCCAAACGATGATAAGTATTGATATATATTATTTATTTCGTATTTGAATTTTGAAACAATCTACTTTTGACAGTTACTCGGAAATTAAATATTCATTGTATTAGCCATAAACTTATTGTTCTCAGCTTGCGATTACCATAAAGTACATACATATGTATGTACTTAGTTGCCGTTTGTGTTTTCTGTGCCAATGTTCTTTTTTGGCGCTACAACCGCTTATTTCCATTCTGTTTTGCAAAGCTCCGCCAGTTGCTGACACCCTTTGGTACTTGATCTTTCCATAAAGTGAGTGGGCGCCCTTTGCCGTCTCGTTGTCCACCCATGGGTGCCGCCAAACAGTTGAGAAATGCGATCAAATGTCCAAGCTATCGTTTTATTTTTAGGCGATCAATTATGTTCGTGTCATTATAAACATCTGACAGTTCGTCATATCATCTGCCCGTCGTCCATGCAAACAGATTAGGATTAGAGATAGGCGCGTGAGTAATTTTGGCTCACGTTCACGCACGCTCACGTTGATGGTTTTGTAAATCACGCACACTCACGTTCTGTTAAATTTTTTCCAATCACGCTCACGCACGCTCACGACGTCTAGTTTTTTAATCACGCACGCTTTTTGACGGACATTTTTTCAGCTTAAACCTTATTTATATAAACAGAATTTCATATAAATATTATTATAAGAGCTTGGCCAAATGCCTTGCCTGGGATGAACGCTCTATAATTTATTTTTTACAAATACTATAATAATAATAATGTGTTACGAGTATAAAAAAGAATTCACATCAATATTCATTCAATGTAAATTTAAATTGACATTAGCTCATATTTTTGTTTAAAAATATTACTTTGTCGAGGTTTCCACCAAGCAGTCGTTTAGGTCTTTCTTCTAGAATTCTGCCTGACACAGAAAAAACTCTTTCACTAGTTGCCGAGCTAGTTGGTTTGTGTAAAATTTGCCTTGAAAAGNCTGTCTTCAAAAACTATTTTTGCAGATTCATCTGTGGTGAAGTCGTCAGAAGTGTATACAGTAAATAAATTAAACAGATGTAAGCGATTTTTTTTTTTTTTTAAATTCTTAATTTTGTTGCAGAAGTGCATCTAGATGCTCCAAGAACATCTCTGCATCAAAAAGAAAATTTTGAAAAAATGTGGCATAAATCTTTTTGGAAGTTAGGGCGAGAGATGTGAAAATTACGTGGTTGACAGAAAATGTAACTCACGCACGCTCACGTTAACCAAAGTTTCAGTCACGCACGATCACGGAAGTTACTTTAAGTTTCTCTCAACACCACGCATGCTCACGCGTGAGAAAACGTGACACGACGTGTAACGTAGACAATCACGTGTTTTGCCCATCTCTTGTTGGGATATTTAAAAAACATTAGCTAATAGTGGAATTCTGAGAGCAGATTCGAATTCAGCAACCCAAAATCTATTAGAAATGCCTAGCCTAGCTCAAAAAAATGACTATTGGCCAGTGTAATAATTGATATTTGAGTTAAATTTTTTCGCTCAGAAGAAGATATTATTACTTAACATTTATTTTTTCGCTCAAAGATATTATTGAGTTTTATTTTCTTACTGATGAAGAATGATTATCTCAAAAGCTATACTGGCGTGATTTCCGATGTATCCTTTTCAGAGGTAGCGACTGGCGGTGGGCACGTGAGTGATTTTTGCTTACGTTTACGCACGCGCACGATGCCTCGTTTAATTAAATTAATTGCTTTTTTTAATTGCAACTTTTAATAAATATAATAAGCTTTTAACACATAAGTATTGCTACGACAGCTTGGCTAAACACCTAGCAAAGGAACAAATATCAGGTATATGTGGCATTACGAATATATAAAAGAATTCATATAAACTGGTATCGCCATTTGTCGAAATTCGATCACCTCACTTTTTCACACACTTTTTTTTATTTTGTTTGTGACGTTTTGTGGGTCCCTGAGCATGAAAAAAAATTGCCAAAAATCAACGGTAACTCCTGGATATAATTTTTTTTTCGAAAATCTTTATATGGAAAAAATGCAAAACACCTTCAACAAAGAAAAATCTCAAAAATCAACGCGATTTTAGACTAACTCCGAACTTGCATTTTTTACTAGAATTTATTGGCTGCAAAACTGCATACTCTAAAAAATCTGACTAAAAAGTTGAAAATTTTGATGAAAATTTGCTGAATTTTTGCGAGTTTTGGAAAAAGTTTAGGAATATATTTTTATGTTTTTTGTTGTTTTAGATATGCAAATAAGATCCTTTATTACTACAATTCAAGAGGGCATGTACTCATAAGGGAAATAGTAAATTGACGTGTTCGATTATTGCTATGCAAGTAATAGCAAAACAAAGGCACTTGTTTTTTAAGAAAGAAAGTAAAGTTCAACAAGATAAGTTTTTGACCCGCTTTATTGCACCCTATGGAACACAACGCCACCGTCCATCAATATATCAAAAACGCAAGCACGTTCTTTTTCATGCATACTTTGTCGTAAACAAAAGGATGGCGACATGTTTAAGATTTAAATTTTTTCAAAACAGTGTTGGACGAAGAAACGGCTTCTTTTTATATCGAAAAATTCGAAATTGACGATCAATTAGAAGTATGTATTGTTGTGAGATTGATTGTGCACCTAAAGTTTAAATTAATTTTTATCATCTTTACTTTTCGAACCTTAGTATTATTTTTTTTTTTTGAAAGATAACATAACATAACATTTTTATAATGAACTCACATTGCCAATCAGTCGCACCAAAAAGTAACATTTGGTTTTTGAATTAACTTGTAATGGCTAAAAAGGGAAACTATTTTAATATACAAATAAGGGAATAGTTTCGTAGTTTTTTAAGGTAAGTTATTTAAGGTAATTATTGCTTTAAAAAACTAAACCTACTTAAATGGCCAGCGGCAAAAAAAAACAGACTTTACCAATTTACGTAAAATCATTTATGATGGAAATGTAGCATTTTGGTGTGGAACTTCACATATCTTGGTAACCGCTGCACCAATTTCTTCCAAACTTAGCACAGTTGTTGGCTTTACTACAACATACCAAATGGACGGAAATTTTTCAAATCGGACAATAACCACGCCCACATCCCATATAACGGTAATTTAGAGAAATACGAAATCTTCGATAAATCAGTAAATATTAAAGCTAATTTATTCAAAATTGATGCTTGCAACAATTCTTTACNCTCAAAATGATAAATGATGAAAATTTTTTGCAAATGTAAAAGTAAACTTGCATTATAAAAGCAAAAAACAAGTCAATCAAACAACATGAATTCGCATTTCTCAAACATGAAATTTCAATCGAGGGGTTGCTAATGTTAGACGTTAAGTACTAATTTGATAGAGCCAATAATAAAAATTATTTACTGGAAAGACAAAAAAGCGTATAAATTGTAGCTGGCAAAAAAGTTATTTGTTAAACAAAAAATAATTAGTCTTTTCACTCAAAAGCACTAAATTACGCAGTTTTAAATGATATGGGCAAATAGGTTAAAAAAATTGTATAGTTTCAGGGAAGGTTTTTAAAGCAGTACTTATGCGAACCAAATAGTGGAAATTCGAATTTTAAGTAATTGCGGTTTATTTACCCTCAAAACTTGTGTTCGGACGTTAGGCAGGTCTTATCTCGAAATACTTATGGGTTTAGTTAGTTAAAAAAAAATGTTTGCTAGGCATATTCGTATTTCTCTATTCTCTCTACGTTTCCAATTTATTTTTTCAATCCTTGAAATAAACTGAATAAAAAACATGTAAAGATGTATGCGTTCCGGCGAAACCGAACTTTGTATACCCGGCGAACGTATTAAATAACGTTTTTTCACCTTTCAGTAAACTGCATGATAAGGAAGAGTATTTTTCCCAATGTCAAACAGTTTCAATAATATGCTATGCTNTTTGAAAGACAAAAAAGGTTATTCGTTAAACAAAAAAATAATTAGCCCTTTTCACTCGAAAGCACTAAATTACGCAGTTTTAAATGATATGGGCAAATAAGTGAAACAAATTTTATAGTTTCAGGGAAGGTTTTCAAAGCAGTACTTATGCGAATCAAATAGTAGAAATTTAAATTTAAAGTAATTGCGGTTTATTTACCCTCAAAACTTGTGTTCGGACGTTAGGCAGGTTCTCATCTTATCTCGAAATATTTATGGGTTTAGTTAGTTAAAAAAAAAATGTTTGCTAGGCATAATCGTATTTCTCTATTCTCTCTACGTTTCTAATTTATTTTTTCAATCCTTGAAATAAACTGAATAAAAAACATGTAAAGATGTATGCGTTCCGGCGAAACCGAACTTTGTATACCCGGCGCACGTATTAAATACCGTTCCTTTCACCATTCAGTAAACTGCATGCTAAGGAAGTTTATTTTTCCCAATGTCAAACAGTTTCAATAATATGCTATGCTATATTGAATTAATTGGACCCAATTTGGTGGAAATCGGTAAGGCGGTTATCAAAATATACTTCTGTAGTCATAAATGGGTGGTGCCAAGACCACTTCACAAAAATCAATAATCTAGTGTTTTGTTAAAAGATTGTTGTAAGTTGGCATCTTTAGTTATTGAAAGGTCGGAGTTTTCGTCTTTCTGAAATTTACCGTTATATGTTAAGTGGCAGTAATTTTAGTCCGATTTCAAAAATTTTCAAGATATTGCTTTTTTGTGCCAAGGTTGCTAATCGTGCCGAGTTTGGTAGAAATTGATAAACCGGGTACCGAAATACACAAGTGTAAGTGAGCGGTGCTACACCTATTTTCCAAAAATTTCCCTGAAAATCATTTTCTGTTAAGAGGTCTTTGCATATACCGATTTTGAGTAAATTAGTTTAAATAGTTACTAATTTATCGCAGTTGTCGTATGTATTTCTTCAAATTACCGTTATATGGGAAGTGGCCGAGTTTCCTAAGCAAAGTTCTCACCGAGTTTGCTAGGCATTGGTAAAGGGACTACACAGATACAGCATTTAATCATAAGTGGGCGGGACCACTCCCATTTTCCAAAAATTTTNAATATACTTCTGTAGTCATAAATGGGTGGTGCCAAGTCCACTTCACAAAAATCAATAATCTAGTGTTTTGTTAAAAGATTGTTGTAAGTTGGCATCTATAGATATTGAAAGATCGGAGTTTTCGTCTTTCTGAAATTTACCGTTATATGTTAAGTGGCAGTAATTTTAGTCCGATTTCAAAAATTTTCAACATATTGCTTTTTTGTGCCAAGGTTGCTAATCGTGCCGAGTTTGGTAGAAATTGATAAACCGGGTACCGAAATACACAAGTGTAAGTGAGCGGTGCTACACCTATTTTCCAAAAATTTCCCTGAAAATCATTTTCTGTTAAGAGGTCTTTGCATATACCGATTTTGAGTAAATTAGTTTAAATAGTTACTAATTTATCGCAGTTGTCGTATGTATTTCTTCAAATTACCGTTATATGGGAAGTGGCCGAGTTTCCTAAGCAAAGTTCTCACCGAGTTTGCTAGGCATTGGTAAAGGGACTACACAGATACAGCATTTAATCATAAGTGGGCGGGACCACTCCCATTTTCCAAAAATTTTGTAACTGTCTTATTTTATGCCAAAATTCGACTTCAAATACCAACTTTCAAAAATTTGGATCCAATATTTACGGAAATATCTTAGTTTTTGCATATCTCAAAAAAAACATTATATGGGTGGTGGGCGTGGTTATCTCCCGATTTCGCCCATTTTCAATCTCAATCTACCTTGGATAAAGAGCAACCAACCTACTTACCAAATTTCGTTGACATATCTCAATTTGTGCTCCAGACGGATAGACGGACGGACAGACAGACATAGCGTAATCAAATTCTCTTTTCGTTTGGAGCATTTATGTACACATTTGTCTATATCTTTCTCGATTCGTTTTGGCTGTTACAAACAAGCGTTATGTGAACAAATACCCTTGGACACAAGTGCGCTCGGGTATAAAAATTGAACTGTACTTAACCTTTTGTGTGTTTTTTTTTCGAGCATATTTGCAAGCATATTTATGTGCCAATATTGTGGTGCTTATCTAAGCGCTTAAAACACATTTTTCTTGCTTATTTTTTCGGCCCACTTATTATGTAGTATTTCCACTAGGCATTGTATTGACGAAAAATGTGTGACACTTAAAAAATGTCATGTGGAAACGAATTCAATGACAATTGCTGTTAACCTAATGGTGCAAGCAGTTTTAATGCCTAACTTTGTCATTTAATGCCTGGTGGAAATCCGGCATTATGGTTACCGTAACTATTTTGTTACTCCGTAGCACAGAAATGAATAACTACGCTACTGCAAGTCATTGTAAACACAATTTTGGCGTATATAAATTATTTTATTAGTTTATTTACAATACAAATTAGCTGATTTTTATTGTTTGTGATTGAATTAACTCGAATCAATTTATGCACACTTAGAATAAACAACTTCTTATTTACTTATATACACTTCTTTGTATTTGTATACGTAGATACATTTACATACAAAAATAAGTTTTACTAAATGAACTACCAATTTTGAATACTTATATGTACATATGTATATGAGTATAACAACGTATGTATGCACACACAATACACAAGTTATGCTTCTAAACAGTTGCACATAGTACACACTGTTTTCGACAGCCGAATAAATGCTAAGTAGTTACTAAGGCACGCCAGTGTACCAACCTCAATACCGCTCGCCATCACTGCTTCACAGTGGTTGACTCTATGGCCCCTTTTATTATTTCTTGTCCTTCAGCATTACGTATACGACGCGGCAGATCGTATTCGACACTGAATGGAATCGACGTGTGCTGACCGCTGTGAAGTATTGGAGATAATGTTGTTGTTGGTATGTGGTAACGTAGATCTGGACTAGCAGTGCTTCGCTCACCATTCAAGCTATCCAAATACGAAGGCCGTTGATCATTCGAACGTTGTTCTTTGCGCGGCGGAAAAGCTTCGCCCGCATTAAGAGCAGTGAAGGGGTTTCGCAGAGAGAAATTGATTAACCCGACAGTTTCGAAGTTATAGGGCGGTTGGGACTTAACCCCAGCATGTAAACTATTGTAGATGTAATTGCCGTAACCAATAACATTCGTTTGATCCAAAGAATTTTTTTTATATGGACTTCCGAAGTAGTTGGAAGCTTTGTTGATCGTATGTAAATCATAGGGCTGAGCGCCGATAGCGCCGTGTGTTGACACGTAATCGTTGGTTAAGCGCAAACGAAGCACACGATTATTCACTTCATTGTGGTTGAGATTTTTCAAAAAGAATCGATGGAATTTCGATGAAACAGCATAGATAACGCCTGGCTCATGTGGTGTTGTTGCCATATCGGCAACAAATTGCAGGCGTTCGCGATCGTGAGCGAGCACAAGTTGATTGTTATTGCGTGGATTCCATGCAGCGATTGCAGTTTCAGTAAGTGGACTAAAAATAATGCTACCATCCACTGGCGATACGGTGAGTCCGATGCCTTGTGAAGATTTCTTACCGACCAATTTCACTTTAAGTATTTCATTTTGCGCAAGCGGGCCGGCACGCAATACTTCTTTGGTGACGGAGAATAAGCTGTGAAGTAGATGAGAAGTGGAGTGAGAGAAATGAAGTTTAGAAATTAATTATTGTGAGTTTTTTATTTTTATGTCATACCGATCAGTTGCCAGCGGCTGGAAGTATACCACACCCAATTTGTGATCGAATGCTAAACCCACCACGCCATCCATTAGTATGAAGCGATCGTTGAGAATCTCTGACTGCGCAAAATCTGGATCGGGATACATAGCAGGATGTGAAACGCGCCAGGTAACATCGCGTCCGCTATCGTAAACGATGATCCCTGAAAAGTATAGAGTGGTTATGTTTTTATTTATTTTAAAAAAGTTATAAGTCTTTATGGCTAAAGCTAAGCTGCAAATCGAATTTGATAAAAATCTGATAACATTTACCCCTGCCACCGCCTAGTGAAACACCCCCTAAGAAAATATACTACAGCTGAAAAATTAAACCGAAATCGGAGCACAATTAGTACTTTTTGCCATATTTTATAAGCCGCTTTTTCACTGTCCATTACTAACATTTCCTTAAGCATTCATTAACTGCTTTACTTACCAGGCTCCACAGTGTCCGTTATGTACGCAAACACATCATCGCAGTTGCCATGTTTCGCTGTCGTCTCGTCAATGACCAGATTTGTGAACAACGACTCGCCACGTAGTATCTCCTTAGGAAAGTCTACACGTCGCACCACTTGATCGGTATTCAAGTCGATAATTAAAATCTTTGGCGGACAAGTGACTTCAAAGTCTTCGAGTGAGCGTGAAACACCAGCATCTAAAAGCCATAAACGATTGCACGAATCGATACGCATGCGGTAGACAGACACCAAAACTAAGTCGCTACAATTGAAATCTGTGCGACCGGTTGTTGAAAATGACCAATCTGGGTAAGCCTAGAAGGAAGTGCATGCAAAAATACTTATAAGTATGTGTGAGTATAGAAAGAGCAAAAACGTGCAAGTATGTGTTTGCATATTTTGGACCTTTTTCCAACTCTGCCTAAATATTGGAGATTTTGTCTACTAACCTGAAGCACTGGTGAATCGCCGAACTCCGCCTTCGAGACGACATTCACGGTCGACGAAACGCCAGAGAACAATTTCGGCGTCGCAATGAAAATCCGGTCGTGGGAAACAGTAATACCGGTTGCCAGCACATTGGATGGATTGTAGAAGTTCAAATCGTGTATGGGTGCATGCGGTAAGAAATTATAGGTGAACAGCTTCCACTGCTTAGCCGTTTGCAAGGTTGAGGACTCAGCCAACGCACTAACGGCAGTCCACGGTAGCCAGACGGCAGTCACGATAGCAAAGATCAAGAGCGTTGCGGTAGTTGTAAATCGCTTCATCATTGCTGGCTGATTGATTAAGTTGTTTACAACTGTAATGCGGCACAAATGACTGTAAAATGAATGAATGAATGCGAAAATTTTACGTTTTTATTGATTTAATGACTGAGCTATAATGGCACATTAAAATATGTGTGTGCATATGTATGTAGGTGTGTATTGCTATGTTTGTGGGTATGTACATGTGACGAAAATCTAGTTGCAGTTTGCATTTGTACAGTCAATTATTTGTGGATAATCATTTCAGATTTTGTGACTGAGTGAGATTTTCGACCAGTCGAAGCCTAAGCAATTGCCGTCAAACACAGGCTGACAATTGTTGAAGCATGTTTATACCCGAGTGAACTTGCGCACAAGGGTACTTATTATAACTTTGTTCGCATAACGGTTGTTTGTAACGGAGTAAAGGACTAATATACTATCAGAATGAAGATAGAAGTCGATTAAGCCATGTTCGTCTGTCCGTCCGTGTACACGATAACTCGAGCAAAAACTTCGGTTGGTATTGGAAGTTGCCGAAATCGAACGGTATTAGAGGTAGAGGTTGTTGTAAGTTGCAATGCAAAATGGAATTTTGGCATAAAATAAAAAAATATGAAACTTTTAGAAAATAGGCGTGGCTCACCTATATAAAAGCTCTATTTCTATCTAGGGGGGTCCTAATAACAAAAACATGAAAACTACTATAAATTCGTAACCACCGAAGCCATTTCACTCAATCGATTTTTATAATAATTTCTTGGTAGTAAATGAGAAAATGGGCATGGCACTGCCCACTTATAAGTATATAGGGTCTTCTAGACCGCTCGTCCACCCCTCTAAAACCGAGGGGAATTTGTTTTTTTTTTTATTGAAAACTACCAAATCAGGGATACTCTATCTTAAGGGTTTCGCCTGGATATGATCTTCGCACTTCCACTACTTCTAAAATTGATCAATATATTTTTATTGAAAAACGAATGGAATGGACTTCCGCATAAAATAGTGCACTTCCGGTACCCGAAAGTCTGTAATATCTTTAAAAGATATAACATCCCTTTTTTGATACGTTACATTTTTGCGTATTTTCAATAAAAAAAACATGTCGCTCCATGTTAGAGGAGGTCTAGGACACATATGTGCATCTCGATAACCGATTTATCAATATTCACAAAACTCGACGCGGTGGTAAAAAATATATGTATATGTATGTATATCTGTGTTGAAAATTTTTGAAATCGGACCAAAGTTACGCCCACTTCCCATATAACGGTAAATTACAGAAATACGAAAACTCCGATATATCAATAGCTAGAGACACTAATTTATTACAAGTTAATACTTACAACAATCTCTTAACTAAAAATAAGATTATTGTGGATTTTTGGAAAATGGGCTTGGAACCGCCCATCTATGACAACATTAGTGAATCTACGTAACCAATTTATCGGTTTCTATCAATCTAGATTCATTTATTTTATTAATTCTAATTGAGCATATTATCGAAAATGTCTCAAATGCAGAAAAACTATACTACTACTTGCTATAATGTTGTTTACAGAAAGGTGAAATAACTACATTTAATACGTGCACTGGGTATATAAAATTTAGTTTCGCCTGAACTTAAACTTTTTACTAAATATTTATTTGATGGTAATTATTGTCTTGTGTGCCTTTTCTTATCGATCATCGATTGAGCCAATCAGCTAATGAAACCATCACGCAGCAAAGCATTTTGAAGTGTCTGTCACTCGTGCTTTGTTAATAACTTAATTGCCAAAATACAATGCAAGTGGACCCACACTTAATTAATATGTATTTATTGGTAATTTAATTGTAACAAGTAGTTTTCAAAAGTATGCCTATGTTCAGATTTACTACGTGTTTACACATGAATGTGCTTGTAATTAAGCACGATAACGAGGCCAAGCGTTGGCGCCTAAATTTGTTACTTTGTTTCCAAATAAAATGCCTTAGTTTCGGCATTGCAAAATATGCTGGCGGCTAAAATAGCCACAATTAATCATTTTTCCCCGCAACCATACATACATTTTAACTTATACGGCACAAAGATGCAAGTGTTTATTTTATTTGTTGACTCATATATGTATGTGCATTTGCGCGTCAAAAGCGACACTTCAAATACGACAAAGTCAGTCCAACTGTCCAGAAATGAAGTTGATTGAAGAAAAAAAAAAACGTTGCAATTATTTTTTTTCTTCGCACTCGCGATTTACTCTACTTGGTTAACTGCGGCAAGCCGTTTTATGGCTAACTAATGAGTCAGTTTTATTGTTTCTACGCTTAGCTACGGTTGAATAGTTTTGAAAGTCGATGTTTTAACCACTCAAGAATGGTATTCTCTACTGAAATGGTAATAGGTACGCGTGTTTGGTGAAAAAGCAAGGAATTGTTAAATGTAAAGCAATTCACATATTTTTTTTTTTGCAATTTGCAATTTAAGGCCAATCGCATAGTGTTGCTTAATTTACGCAATAATCTGCAATCGCGTATAAGTTAAAAGGCACGCATAGGTAAGTGGATGTTTAATTTTTTATCATTTTAATATTCTCACAAATGTAATTTTAAATGCTGTAAGTTTACATAGTTTTGTTGAAAAACAATTATGTAATTATAATAATTGTATTGCTTATCCAATATCTGATTACAAGTTTTGCATCCATGTGTTCTTTTTTCTTAAAATTAAGAATACTGTGAAATTAAGATTCTAAAAGGATGAAATTTTATTACAATTGAAGGAATTTTTTAATGCAGATTTGTAGGAAAAAGCATATAAGCATTTATAATCGTTAAAGTACATTTTGACCTAGGCTCCACCTATGCCAATATGGTCTCAAGACGTCATGTACACTTACTTCATCAGTTACTATTAGGGACGTTAATCCCGGTATCCCGGGATCCCGGCCTTTTTTAAGAGCCGAAAATCCTAGGATTATTTGCTAAGAGTCCCGGGATATTCGGGATTTGTAATTTGCAATGGTGGCAATAAGAAAAAAGGCTTATGTTGACCAGTTTTTGCTATATTTCTTTTGATTATTTAATATTTAATATTTTTTTATAAATCTCTAGCTAATTATACATACACATAACACCGTGCGACAGGCAATTTTACACACAACAAATCAATATACTCGCGAAGCCACATACAGTAAAATTGCGTTTTTAGTTTTTCTCTGTGAAATCAGAATTTTTTAAAAGGACTTTGAAAATTGAATAGAATGAGTAATTCAGAAAATGGTTTGAAAATTTTTGTGCAATGTACTTTAGGAAAACAGCATGGGTATCAGATTAAAGAAAAAATGCTATAGAGAAAGAACAGATTAAATTTTTTAGTGCATAAGGTATTGAAAATGTCCTTAAAAATTTTATCCTTGAAATTTTGCAATATTTATTTTGGTGTGTTTTGAAATTTGTTTGTTTCAACCTGTTTCAATTTTTTACTCGGAATTGTTTAGAAAAATTCTAGGTACGCAATTTTATAAGTATAGCCCATTAAATTACAGGAGGCTAATGTGCAAGTTTCAAATGATTAATGGTGATTTCGTTTCTGCCAAAAAATGTCGCCTTTTGATTGTCCCTTTCTCTTGTGGTGTACAATTCCAAATTAAAGGTGAGACAAATTTTTGTTCGTTTCTTAAAATGTCACACCCTTGTAAGGCAAAAAATGCACATTCTCTGCCCTGTGAAGCTTTGTCAGGGCAGATGGTTGCCCTGAAAATCAGATGGTTGTTTAAAACGACAGTATTATGAAATGCTTGAGCCAGATATGAAGAAGAAGGGAAAAACTTGTATTTTTATAGGGTTGAGTGTAACATCAACATTTTTTGGAAGAAACAAAATCACCATAAAAGTAATGTTGATTTTTGCATTTTTTTTTGCTGGCAGTGTCATGCATTTTCCTTCGTACAGAGTATGTTCAACCATTTGTTTATATGAAGAAAATGCCCAGTATCGTTTAAAAAATTCCCAAAAATCAACGATATTTTGTAACTGCATGAAACTTGCATTTTATCTTACTTTAGAGAGTAAAAAGTTTGAAATTTTGACAAATTTTCATAAATTTTAAATGCAGTTAATTACATCTAAATTGAGGTAGACTTTTGTAAAAAATTTAAATATTAAATAACGAAAAGAAATATAGACTAAACTGGTTGAAATAAGGCGTTTCTTTTATTTCTGCCACTAGTATTATGAACTTCTTTCGGCCACACAATACATATGTTGACTTCAGTATTTCAGTATTTTTTTGCATCGAGCTTTTTTCGACAACCCTTAAGTTACTTTATCAGATATATACACGCTTAATAAAAAAAAAGTTTCACTTAATTTGAAAACGGTGAAAACCTTTTTCAAATTATATGAAACCTTTTTCAAGTTAAGCGAAACCATTTTCAAATTAAATTACACCTTTTTCAGATTCAGAGCGTGTGTGAATCGGTAACAAAGTTCGCGGCGAGTAAATTTTTGACAACTATGAGGTGAATAAAACTTCAGTAGCTCATGGGGCTAGTGAAATTTTTTGATAAATGCATAGAACACTTTTACAATCGCAAAGATTGTTGAGGGTGTAATTTTTCGTTAAATAAAAGCTGAAATTGATGAATTGCAATCAACGATGGTAGATCTTTTCTTAAAATATTAATTTCATTCAATTTGTAATATTTTGTTCCGCCTAAATCTGCGGTTATCAAAATTTTACTGCTGTCAAAAAATTTTCACACAGAAGATTGGCAAAACTGTCTCACCATAGTAAAAATATATTATTCAACAGCATTCCCCATAGAACTTTGTTACCGATTCACACACGCCCTCAATGAAACTTTATTCAAATTAAATGTAACTTTTTTTCAAATGAAATGAAACATTCTTAAATTAAGTATTAAACATTATTGAGTTTAGGAACAGGAAATCAACTTAACCTATTAAGAGCCATTTGCACCATGTCTAGCTAATGGGCTGTTTTTGCTTACGCGTAAATGCACATTTAGCTCTAAATGCTACTCTAAATGTACATTTATCCATACAAAATTCGTCACCTAAATGCAACTCCATTTTTGCATTAAGAATCTAAATGCTAAAAGCAACCCTGTGATCTTCCAAAATTTCCACGATTCGAACATGGTTTAATGAGAAAAAGTGGCAACATTGCTTTTTCGGGTATACAGTGGCTAGCTGCGTTTCAGTGATCGCCGATCGAGATTTCATTTATTATTTTACATTATTTGGATAAAGAAAAGTTACGCAAATTCAACATCGATGTGATGCTGATAGAAATCTGGATCCATTTGTGATCAACTCTGTTTGTTTTGTTTCCTAATTAAGTGAGGAAATTTTAATTGACAGCACCGACAAATGAATATATACACAAACAAATGTTCGGTTATGGTTAAAACAATTCAAGTTTTTGTATTGAATGTTTGGTTTAAAATTTGTTTTTTCCTTTTCAGTAGGGTTTTTTGCACATTTTCTTCTGCGTGCGAATTGATCGTAAAATATACGGATCTGAATAAGCGACTGGAACACGTCTGTTTGTCAAAAGCATACGATATCGAACTCGCGTAAATGTACAGTTGCTAAATGCGATAGCATGAACACTCTTTGAAAAAATATGTTCGAAAGTGCTAAACGTTGCATTTTAAAAGCAGCAAAAACGCTGCATAACACTTACCCCTAGTTACACATCGTTATCGACGCCATGCTTATAACAGGAAGTCCATAACGCTGGTTATGATGTTTAACTCGGAGAAAGTGTTAACCCGACATGATGCAATCGGCTCTAAGTCATAGTTTATAAAATTAGTGAAAACCTTGTCTATTCGCTCTTTCGGATTTTGGATGATCACGTCCATAACATCGTTCGCACAGTCCTTTTGTGCCTACATTCTTCAATTACACTAACTTTGTATGTTGTTTCTCTGAATAATGATCGGGAATGGAATTTGATCTTCGAAAATGCCTTTTATATAGGGTTTAACATAGGAGAGTATGCTGACAAAAATTTCGGTAAGCATCCATTATTATCCACCATATTTCTTATTTCTTTGGATTTATAAATTCTGGCATTATCCTCGAGCACCCTCATAAACTTCATTCCGGCTACGCCCATGGGACAACTTGCAAGTAAGGGCGCTCGAGCACTCTTCCAACCTGGCCACGCCCATGACCAGAGTTACAAAATTAATTTTTAGTTAAGGATAATAATGCCAGAATTCATATATCCCAAGAAGTAAGAGATATGGGGATAATAATGGATGCTTACCGAAATTTTTGCCAGCATACTCTTCTTTGTTGAAAACCATAGAAAAGACATTTTCGAAATTAAAATTCCGTGCCCGAACAACTTCGAGCCTCCCAGCCCTCCCACACCCTTTATTCTAATTCTGGCTGCGCCCATGGCTCTGATCTACATTCAATTTTATTTAATAGCTCCTGCATAAATACTTGGAAATGGGTCGAATTCATAGTAGAATGTGATACAAATTATTGGTGAATATGAATGTGAAAAGATATACAAATTTTGGCAATTTAAAGTCCAAATATAATATAAACAATTTCGAAAAAATCAAAGCAGTTTTTTACTGCTCCATATAAGTAATCTAATATGCCTTGACCGTAAAGAAAAGCAACGCGTAACAGCGAATTCTCAGTAAACGAAAGAAGGAAGTTTTATTCAATTTAAAAAAGGTTTCATTTAATTTGAAAAGGGTTTCGCTTCATCTGAAAAAGGTTTTATTATATTTGGAAAGGGTTTCGCTTAATTTGAAAAGAGGTTTATTTAAACTGAAGATGCTTTATGTATGTATATTAGACTGCATCGCCCCCCATAAAAAAATCGGTACTGTCTTTCCATTGGAATTGTTAAATATATTATATTTTAAGACGTGCACCAAAATTTGTTGGAAAAATATTAAGATCTAAGCGAGCTGGATCGATTTAAAAATAACTCCAAATACGCATAACGAACAAATATTCGCAACATCACTGATTACAAGAGGTGCGTACTGTGTTTGAACCGCCGACTATGTAGAAATAGTTCCATTGTGTATGCATATGTATGTATATGATGAGGGAACTTTCAGTGACTTAACATCATTAAACTTCCCAGGAATGCGTTCCCATATACATATTTATGTACATATTTTCGCTGCGTTGCTTGAGTTTAAATTGGTTCACTCATTTGTTCATTCATCTATTCGCCTCATTTAGTTCATCGATTGTATCGACAGGGGTGTATGTATAATTTTTGGATAGGGAGGGGCGATGTGATATTCTACCGCTAGGACCCTAATTCGATTCGAGCAATATTCAAAAACATTTTTCAATGACAGAACTTCGTGTTTACTTCTGACATGAAAAAACTTCACATAAAAAGCCTTTCTTGCCATTCGGGATTGCAACCATGCTAATTGGTGATGAGATGTTTTAACTCCTCTCCGTCCCCTTACTGGAGCATCCTCCACAAATCAGCCATGCTTAACGATCTGCGCCTTTTCGTACGATTAGAAGTAGAAATCCCGAATCGTTACATGTTTGAAAACTCATACGAAAGAGATTTAAACGATTTCAGTTTGAAAATACTTTGAAAGGTCGAATTTAGTTAACTTATGCACAAGATATGTATGTACACTAGACTGCATCATTACCCAAAAAAAAATCGGTACTGTTTTTCCATTGGATTTATAAAATCTATTATATTTTCAGACGTCCACCAAAATATTTCCGAAAAATATTAAGATGTAAGCGAGCTGGACCGATTTGAAAATACCTCCAAATATGGAGGTTTTTGTGAATAAAATTAGTTCTTAAAGATGATTTAAAAAAAAAATGCCCTCAAATGACAAAACAAAACAAAAATTAACATAAAAATATTAAAAAAAAATGATAATAATAAATTTAACGGAATTGTAATAATTAGATTTTTGATGCTGGATTGGTATAAGAAAAACATGAATAACTGAACCTAAACTCTTCCGAGAGGGAGGTGGTGAAAATAGGTGATGAGTGTCGACCCTTTTCTCCCGGGTCCTTTCCAAGATTTGGCGTATTGTGAATACCTGGTCTATGGTTTGGTTTTTCGCAGGGGTGTTTTAATTATTTCGCAATTTTAAGTTTTTTAATAAAATCAATTGGTGGTGGTTAATGATTGTGTTGATTAATAGCACTGAGGATTGGGCAATAACCTCCATCCATGGCAACACCTACGGGGCATTGTTTATTGTAACATTCATATCTCACGTACGACATTTTTTTCTTTTATTCGGCATACTTTAAGCATTGTTGGCGTTATTTCCATTTGAATTAGGAAATAGCATCATTTACTTTACTTCTAAATTGTTGTTGCATTTATTTACCTTTTGAAAAGGTAGTTACGTCGGTTCATTTTGTTTTGCACCACTATGGGAAATAGAGTCAATTGACGTTATATACGCTGAGATTTTTACCTGGAGCTTGGACAATGATTATATAAAAAATAACAAAAAAAACATTCAAATATTGAAACAATGAAAAAAATTGTGAATATTTAAAAAAAAAAATCAGTATCTTTGAATATTTGAAGAGTGTCAAGCGAAGAAGTTTTATGAAAGCTGTAGTTTGAAAATACATTTGATTAAGGTTGCCACCTATTCGAAAAGTCGTGTCCATCTCAACGCGAAGACATTTTTTATAAAGAGACGTGCAAGTAGATGTGAACTAACGTTTCTTTTGAAGTGAGAGTTTTTTTTTTATCGGTACAGGGTGATTTAAAATGAGAGAAACCATACCTTGCGAGACTTCTCTCCACTCAGAAGCGGTTGCCAGGATTTACATGAAATTTGGCCCACGAATCGCTTATATGTATGTATGCAATTGTGACTAACATTTGGAATATCCGTTCGGTTTTTGAAGAGCGTTGCACGTACTTAATTAAAATGCCAAATTCAATTTTGACGTTTTAATGCCATGCGGGTTCACAATTAATGTGGTAATAGGATTAATAGAGAAAGAAGGATCCACACAAAACTTATTCACACTGTGCGACTGAGCAATAATTTTATTTCCCACATGATTTTTTTTTATATTGTTCTATGATTGATGTTACGTTCACTGATCAATATTTCATAATTAAGCAAAATAGAAAGCCTTCTGAATTTTATTTGAAATTTAAATAATAGGGTTACATACATAAGTAGTTCTGTGAGAAATTTTATTCTTAACTACCTTTCCAACACTTTGTGAGGATTCTAAGACCTAAACCCCAATGTGCATGCGCCCGGTGACTAGTGCGCACAGTAGAATCAATGAAATTTTTAAAATTGCACTAAATTTTGTATGTTTGTTGGTCCATATCTACTATGCATACATTTGTATACCTATCTAGATGTGTTAAAAGTCAGTCGCGACAAAAGTTGTTGCTATACTTGATTCCGCCAGATGCTAAAAATCTGTTGGAGGCCGGTAACTAGTCGATAGTGTTGATGATTGCGGCAACACGGTATTGTTGCTTCTACATATATACTTACGTACATACCAAATATATACGTTTTTACATACGAATAGTTATATATTCGCGAATGTTTGTTTGTTGTTCAATTTGTTTTTTTTTTTGCTATGCTCTTTTTTATTTATTGCTATGCTCACAGGTAATGCTTGGATGTTGCTACTTGTTTTTAGCAACTACGTTGATCCATTTTTCGCAAGTTT
>NW_016161072.1:0-20161 GCF_001687245.7 Rhagoletis zephyria
TTTTTTTTTTGTATTTTTACGCAGTTATTAGCAGGACTATACTCTCGCATTCTCGAAATATTGATATACATACACTAGGAGTAACCACTAAGTCTTGCAAAGCCTTGTATGGTATACGGATTGCACGCTTCGCAAAGTTTTCCTATAGGAAATCCGGTTCTACCGTACAGTCCGACACGGTGCAAGGTTTTTATCTACCTCTCTGACAAAAAAAATTTAATTACTTAAAAGTGTATTCTCACTCTTATTACCAAGTTGTTGTTTTTTTTTTCTTTTTTTGTGAAACTTGTTTTCGAGTAGCAACTAATCCCCCTTTCTGACAAAAATGTCTTTCTTCAAGCAAATAATCACACTTTTTTCCTTAGCCAGTTTTGGACGATTATTCGGGGCTCCTTCTTTTACTTTAATAAAATTTATTACGAATTAAAATGTTCTTAAAAACTCAAACTTTATTTTAAATTGAATGTGAATAACATATCGATATTTAGTATCCTCTATCGCCTCTCCCGGATAATGGCACAACCTCGATGTCATATTTTTGCCATTCAGCGGCTAGTTTTGTCTGTCTATACCAGGGTTGTTGCGAATATTATTCCGAAATAAAAGTCCTTTCCGGATAACAAACATATACATATATATAATAATGGTTATTAAACACGTTAGATGATCTTAAAAAAGGTGCTCCTCGCTCTTAAAGCGGACGAGGTCACCTGATAGCTAGTATGGGATTGCCTTCAGCTTTACCGGGACACAGTGAAGTCACGGGCAATGAAGTGACAGATATTCTCGCCAGAAAACAGGCTGTACAGGGATTCATACAGCCAGGAAACCTTATTGGTCTGCCATGGAGCTCCATTAGGCGAAACTAGAACGCAGCGCAACATTACTGGAACCATTTTGGATATATCAACAAGGAGAATCGAAGTGCTCCTCCATCTCTTTAGGCATGAAGTAAGAATTTTTACCGTTTTTTTACTGGCCCCTGCATGTTAAGGAAGTAGCTGTCAACCAAAGCGGTTGTTAACTCTGATCAGTGTTAGTTGTGTTACGACGAACAGGAAAAAGCAGAGCACTTTATGTGCCACTGTAAAGTCCTCACTGGTACCATACTTCGCTTCCTAGAATCACTTTAACTAGAAGCACATAACCTAAATGGAATTCAGCTCCAAAGGACTTTCGTGTGGTGTCTTAGCAATACGTGGATCAAAAAAGATCGTTTCGGTCGCGGTAACTAGGTTACCTGCTCCCCTCCTCTAGATTTAATCTAATCAAATCCAACTTCCGATTTATAGTTGCGTTTCCTATATAAAATTTGCCACATAACACCAGAGCACAAAGTTTTCGGCAATGGCAAGCTCCGAGTTGTACGGTGGACACATCAAACCTGGCCAAAATCTGTCAGTTCATTAATGAATGGAAATAAGTCTACATTTTTATTTGTAGATAACCGAAATTAATGGTCAAATATTGTGAGGGGAGAGCAAAAATAGATTTTGTATATGCGTTATATCAAAGAAAATGCGCGACACCCTCGACAAAAAAAAATCTCAAAAATCAACGGTAATTTTTGCTATTAGACTAAAATTGTATGGGCTACAAAACTGCATACCCCGATAATTTCTAAAAAATCGGATCAAAAATTTGAAAGTTGTAAAATGATTGGAATTTTGAACCATATTTTTATAAAAAAAAAATATATCATAAAACATAAACTTTTTTTGAGTAAACGGTTTTAGCTGTGATCCACTATACATATGTATGTAGATACATTAGGCTGGGTCGCGTAAAAAAATTGTTTTTAGCCTCCTTGCTTTGAGAGCTTACTTCGTTAAAACATTGCCATCATAAATATTATTACCCTATTTTTGCGCGAAAAATATCCAAACCCGCGTTTTCACAACTCTTTTATTTGTATCCCGATTTTATTAAGAAAATATTTTTGAATACTATGTATCTATTGGGAATTTTTCCGACACGGTGGGAAGATGATTTATTTTGAAACGAATTTCCGTTATCTCTTGTCAAGTTTGCTCGCCTTCATATTGGTGTAAACTACTTTCTTATACCAGTTAATATTGTTATTGTGGCTTATGCATAGTGCAAATAAAGTCGACACTAAGGCTAATTACAGCTTTTTGATATAATTCGAGTCGATTTAATTCCGACCCGACTTAATTAAATTAAGTCATTAGAAATTTTTAAAATTTGTAAGTAGCGATTTTTTTAGCCTAAAGAGATGTATAGCTCTAAAAACTACTTTTCAATGAAATATCACATCTTCAAAAACCGGGTGTTAAATTAAAAACTTGCGAAGCAAATGGCATTTAGATTGTTTTTATATAGCGAGTCGAAAATTATAATGAAACCAAAATCCTCGCGTAGTAAGTAATCTTTCAAGCCTGGGAGGGGCGCCACTTTATTAGGTCATTATAAGTTTTGTTTTCTTTTGTGTGCAGTCTAATTAATGTACAGGCATATGTATGTACATATGTAAATATGTATGAATGTACGTATAGCTAGCACCTGATATACCATATTTATAATGGAATATCTAAACATTAAGCACTGCCTTAGATAACCATCTAAATTATCTAATCAAATAAATGCCGTATAAGCTAATTGATTTGCACTTCATTAACAAATTGTAGTAGTGATATATGTATACACATTTGCATTCAAAGGCATAAACATATATAAATCTCTTTAGTGTATAAATTTAGAAAAAAAAAAACAACAAAACATGCATATATATGTATCTGTATTTCTTGTATTTCTCTTTACATGCCTGCGCATAATGTGCTCGTACGCTCTGTGTGTGTGTATGTTCGTTCGTTCGTTCGTTCGTACGCCAAAATGTATGCTACGCAAATATCGACAATCTATATCTTATTGCTACGCTTATAAATATGTATAATGAAAAAAATAAACATAAATTATTCAAAAAATAATAATAAATCTAAACTCTACTCGCGTTCTACTATCGCTCTTACACTATTTCTTTACGCTCTATGCTCGTCACTGCGCCACGCTGCTAACAAATGAAATGAAAATCGTTGTATAATTAATAATTAAAAAAAAACAAAATTTAACTAATGAAAATTTGCAATATTTGGAATAACTTTGACTCAAAAACAAATTTAAATTGAATCATTTTCGTTTGCTCGCCTTAACTACTTTTTCGATAAAGTTGTTAAATTTGCAAAATTTATGTCAGCAAAAGCTTTTGTGCAATGCCAAAGGTAAGAACTTTTATTGAAAGAATATCTTTGTATGCATTTATAGGAAAATAGCTAGTTTATTTTAATTTATGTGTTTCGTGTTGTGTTTTTTTTATTTTTTTTTGGTCTTAACCCCCAGTTGGGTTTATTTGTGTGTGCTCATTGCTATTTGTCTTCTTGCTGCTTGTTTTTGTCTTTAGTTTTATTCATGTTTTTATTTTTTTTTTTTTGTCTTTGTTTTACTAAAACATCTTCATCTTTTCTTTGTATGCTCTTTGTACGTGTCTTGTAATTTATCGCCCTCGAGCTCTTTTTGTTTGCGCCTTATTGCATGTCTTTGAAATGTTTAGCTGTCACACACACACACACACACACACACATACACAATTTACCTTCGTTTGTAATTTTTCTGCACATTATTATTGTTTTTTTTTTGTATTCTTTCATTGTAAAGCGTATATGTATAACTGCAGCAATTTTTTTTTGCAATTTCCTTTACCCATTTTATTTTCTAAACGTCAAATGTCATGTTGGTAATGCGAGAAACCCGCTTAGTGGCTGCGTTTAGTGAACCTCGACGACCGTTTAATGCCACCCCCAGACATACGCCAACGACTAAATGCGCCGCCTACAACGAGCCACTAAGCGTAAATTGAATAACTAAAATCGCAATTGTAAAAACTAACGCAGAAATGGCGAAAAATCTGTTTGCTTTCCAATTCATTGCATAACAACAGGCGCACACAGCCCGTCATCGCCATCATTGCCGTACGTTGTTGTTTTGCCATGCCGCTTAACATTGCTAATAGCATATTTGTAGGCGCATACGAAAATAGCGCAAAACATCTACAAAAAAATAACCTTTCAGTAACCCCAACGGCGTATTTGCACTCAACGCGCGTTCGCACACACACACCTCCATTTCCATTGCACCTCTCTACAGTTGTACAGTTGTATGCCGGTTTTTCACGTGTTGTTGTCGATTTTGCACAACTGTTAATTTCATTACTCATTGTTGGTTCTATTTGCTCATCAGCATGTCAACAGCAATTTGCTTTATCTAAATGCCCATTTAATGCGCCCTACTGAAATAGTTTAGTTCCATTCATTCAGGCGCTCACTCGCCCAAATCAGTCGCCTTCGAACTGCTGTTGGTTGCTGTAGTGCAAGCCAAGTTGCTTTAACGCGCCGCAGCAATCTTTCAGGTGTTGATTATTTTGAAAAAGGGCGTCAAATTCTTATACAAAAAATATCCAATTACAGGGTAGTGAAAGTTGCCTTGGCTTGTGAACTACTTATATAGTATATATATTTGATGTAAGAGTATTGCATAAATCTACTTAGGCATACAAGTATTTGAAAAGAAATCAAGCGTAAATTCTACAATACTTAAACGACTCTTATATTGAAAATAGTGTGAATTCTTAGGTCTCCAAGCGTTAACCAAGTTACAAAAAACTATTTTGTGCAAACGCTTGCAGCGCATATATTCTTTAGATGGAATGGATCGCAAACCAATGGTAAGCTGATGAAATTTTTCGTGATACTTCTCATCTGCATATATTCGACGGCAACTTACTTTTTATCGCGCATTCCCGCCAGGCATTCAAAATACCAAAATTAAAAAAAAAAAAATTAGCACTTAAAAATGGCATGTGTAAACAGACTTAACGACAAGGCATTAAAATTACCAAAATTTCAAGAAAAAAAAAAAGAATTTTTAATGCCCGACTGTGTCACTCAAAATTATGTATGTAAATTAGTTCCTAGTGGAAATCTGACATTATTTCCTAAAAAATTGCTATTTGCATTCAAAGATTCACTAAATTTTCATAGCGCACCCAGCTAATATTGTAGAGAATCATTTTCATATTAATTTAGTGCCTGTTACTAATAAAAATTTTTCGGTTTCTCGTTTGGTTCTGAGCCGAAAGCACAAAATCTGTATTAATTTCTTATCCTCACCAAAAAGCTCGAAAAAATTTTCAGCGGCTATTCGGCAAATAAATAGTTGCAAATATTTGGGATGTGAAAATTTCTACTTACATAACTGACGAATACGACTTAACTTGCCGATGCGAATAATTAAGATAAGGTTGATTATTTATAGAAAAAATATACATAAATATTAAAAAAAAAAGTAAGTTGGTGTAATTGAAAATAAAATGGAAATAATGATTTAAGCAGCGGGCAGAAAACTCTTCTACTCTTGTTTAAAAATTTCAACTGTCTTGCACCAGCTGATAAGCAGTTCTTATTATATTTTATGACATTAATAATAAGTCTTAAATACTATCAACATGTCATCACTCAAAGTTACTTAATCAGTCACTCGGAGCCGCAATAAAAAAAAAATCGCTGAATGTGTGTAACCCCACATCTCCACCATCAACTAAATGTGTCTTAACATTTGTAAAATTTCCGTTTTAACTCTGTAGAAGGTGGAGACATGGCGTAAAGCAGTGATGACAGCCTCTCGACTTTGTTGCTTTTGAGCACCGATATTTTTTTAGTTTGTACATACATACCTATATTAAGGATGTACTCATTTATTTCGTAGCTTTACCCAATAGATCACAAATGCTAATAAATTGGCCATAGTGAAAAAAAAAAAATATTTTAGTAAAGTTGGTAGAGAAGTAAAATAAACCAATTATTCGTTTTTTTACATCTACCATTAAAATTTTGAAATTTTAATATAAAAACCTTTTTACAAGCTTTTTTTTATTATTTTGGTCCTACGAAGTAGTAGTACCTCTAACCACTCGGCTACAACGGCCGCCGGGTATAACAACAATATATCAGTGTAATCAGGTAATGGATATGGATAGATCTTATCAGTATACGAGTGTAAAATGCACCAACAACATTCATGTGCATTTTATTGTGTACATACATATGTATATACATACTTAAGTATGCGTTAATTTCAAGCATAGTGGGTGCCAGTATTAGAAGGGATTTCAAAAGAAGCCACCCGCCAATTAAATCCTCTAAACAATTGCAACAATGTATTCACGTATACGTATTAATTTAAGCATGCAAATCCGGATAGGTGTGCATTTACGTATATATGTACATATGTGTACATTATAGGGTGCTTCTTAAAATAACAAAATTAAGATTTGTTTTGTATGCGATACTACTTCTTTTTGTTCTACGTACAAATTAAAGTCATCCACGAAAATTTTCAAATAATTTTTAGGGCTCGCTACCAAGTACTCATCTAATCTACCAGGTACTTATTAATTTTATAATTTCGTCTTCCTCGTCATAGTAGTATAAAATTAGTGTTGCCAACCCCAATAAGAATGATCCAGATCGTTTCCGTGAGAAATGATCGTGCTACTGAGCTGGATAACCCAAGAAAACACAACTTATATATGTATGTCGAAAACTTCCTGAGCTCAAAATGCATTTTTTCAGCGGTAATTCAATGGTTCTGGTAGCGACCCATATAAATTATTTAAAAAAAAATTTAAAACGAAATTAATGAGTGTGCCATATAAAACTTCGATGTTGTCGTTTTAAGAAGCACCCTAATACACACACATACAGATGTACTTAAATGAATATACTCAGATTTAGTCTAACGCAAATCGTAATTTCATTGGTGAAAAGCTTTAAATTTTACCCTGTCCTTTGGAATTTGCATTGATTTGTTTGTTTTTCATATACAACATTGGACATATCATTTGCAACCAAATTCAAAATGATATTGTTTGCCACTTATGTTTGTTTATTTATTTTTAAGAATTTCCAATTAAACGACAGTTCAACAACAAAAACTGCAAATTTCAAGAAGATAGGAAATGGCGTTGATTTTTAATATTATTTTTTTTTTGCTGACAGTGTTGTGTATTTCCTTCCATATAAAGTAAACTCGGCAGTTACTTTTGTATGAAAAAATGCCTAGTACCGTTAGCAAAAAAATTATTAAAAATCAATGAGATTTTTTAGCGGCACTTTAACCTAATAAAAATTAATGGGCTCTAAAACTGCGAACCTAGAATTTTTCTAAAAGTTTTGAATAACGTCACTAGACACGAACAAAGACGCGCCGCTGTTTTGACGACGAAAAAGGACGCAGAATTTTTTTATGCGTCTTTTTTTGTTGAATTTTTAAAATTTTTTAACGAAGTTTGAAAGGTTGCATATGTGGTACTGGTTATGTAATGTGCTAGACTTTTATAAAAAATTATAAGCATAAATTTTTTGTAAGATTTGCAGATAGAGGTTATTGAATATATTTATGTCCTCGGCATGAATATGCATTTTATGTGCTATTAAAATGTGAATTGATGTTATTAATAAAAACGAAAAAGCATAAAGCTTTTCAAGTCTACTTATTAAGAAAAATAAAAAAAAGGTTTTTTTCATAAAAAAATTTTGCGAAATTGCATATTAGTTAAAGCCGAATGGTGTACTGCTGTACATTGAAAATAACTAAATTAGTGCTGATTTGTTAAATCAATTTTTTACGAATTTTTTCTCAACGCATTCCCTGTAGGGAAATACTCAAGTTCTTATTTGATTTGTTTTACAAACACATATAATTCCCGATACATTTTTTTCCATACAGATAACTGATGAACATAGGAAATAGATATTTGCTCTGCTGCAGTTCGAAATTTTAAAAGTAATTTAGTTAACTCCGCCGAAGGTCCTCGGATCGAAAATTGTATGGTTTTTTCCTTCTTTTTTTATTTTTTTAATTAATTAACCAGCAAGCAGTGCATTCTAACTCTGAACCAGAAATTTGCAACACCAGGGACATTATATGCAGACGAATTTTTTATTTGATTGATAACATGAGGAAGTCGGCATATACATATCTTAATTTATCTACACCACTGTGCATGCCCTCATCAGCTGAGTTATCATTTCGCATTGGCACTTATTTTTACTTCTTTACCTCGTTTATTTATTTTACTCGTGTACATATGTATATCTGTAAGCATATATGTACATATGTATGGGTGTACTTTATATGCATGAACTTACATACACATACATAGTATTTGTTTCCATTCTGTTTCTGGGGCCTTGTTCTTTATATGCACAGCTAATTTCACATTTGTCTGTCCACCTTCCAATTGATTACAACTGTAAACTTCCATATTGATTTTGTGAAATGTGTGTACACATGTGTCTACCTACGTATGCATGCATAAACAATACATACATACCTATATACATATTTAAATGTTGTTTTTAATTGCATTTTATTTGTGTGATCGATACTAAAGACCCATATTTTTTTTTATTTCCTGTTTTCTTTCTGTTGATGGAGCTTAAAGTATTTATAACATTTGCTAACGCTGTCCATTTGTATTCATAGATATTTTCAACATTTTGCATGTAGTGGTATAAATTTATTTAAATTTTTATATTAAATGTTTAGCTATTAAATACGTACATTAGGATGGTGCTTAAAAATGTCAACAGCTTAATTTTGTATGTGGCGCCGTGTGTGTGTTTGTTCTACGCACAAAAAAAACCTTCATGAAAATTTCAAAATTAAAAAAAAAAAATTTGCTAGAGGTTGCCGCTACCAGCATCTGAAAAAAATTGCAAAATTTTTAAATCGCGAAAATTCCACGAAATTTTTACTTGACATCTGATAAATTTGAAATATCGTTGAAACTTTGTATATAAATTCATAAACTCTCTGTGTTATAGCTAGTAAAAGTAAATATTTTGTCGAATTTCTGCAAATTAAAAACAAAATGCAAAGCCTGGTAGCGTCACACATTTTTTTTCAACTTTGTGATTTTCGTGGCTGCCTTTGTTTTGTACGTAGAACCAAATAGAGGTCTACCACATGATGTTTACATTTTTAAGGACCACCCTAATGCATGTATATGTAAACATTAACAACAGCATGTACATATATCTGCCTGCCATTTAAAATTAATCTCATTGGTATTTCATTATTTATAAGTTGTTCAATAAATTCAATGGCGAATTCTGTATTTGACTACTAACTAATATTTTATAATTTCATTATTTCGTCTTTTTCATATATGTATTCATGTGCTTGTTGACTGGCTAATTTGACTCATCAAATGAAATGCGCTGGAATTTAAAAAAAATTCTAATTAAAAACGAAATTTATAATAATGTTGGCAACTAATTAAAAAAAACAAAACAAATAATAAACTGTAAAATTAAAAACATGACACCGTTATATGATTCCAAAAAAAAAAACAACAACCCAAAACCCCGTTGCCGCTACAGATCAACGAAGCTCTTGAACTGGCGCTGGAAGCAATTGACAAAGAGACCAAATTCACCATGATTGATACCACCACAATAAAAGCAACAACCAAAACATTGAACACCGCTACCAGCAACCATCAAGCACAGCAATATCGACCACAACAACAACAACAACAGACATGACAACCATCACCACAAACTTGGCTCCAAAGGAGACGACAAATAAAACCGACGAAGAGAAAGAGCTAAGACCAAGCAACAAATCGTTGCAACTACACACAACTACATCAGCAACAAGCAGTAACCAAATTACGTTCCCGACAATGATTACGAACGTAATGACGCTAAAGCGGCGGAAATGGCCCGCGAGGCGCTCATTTCGCAGGAACCCATTTACGAGAATATCTCGGCAGCATCTACGCGCCAAGTAGATGCTGAGGCAACACGAATCCATTCAGCGAGCGCATTGAATGACAACAACAACCAAGTCTGCAACAGACGAGATGTGAATAATCTAGCGGTGAATCAAATTAATCAATTGAACAATAATATGAACAGCAACAGCAACAACAATAATAATATTAGTATTGATAATTCGAATGCTAATAATGTCAGTAATAGTAATCAAAATAATTTGCTAAGTAATTTGACTAACATTAGCAACAACAATAATAACAGCAATAGCAATAGCAATAGCAACAACAGCATTAGCTATAGCGCTAGCGCTAGCGATAACAACAACAAGCGGCGTAATGTCGATACAAATTTTATTGAATTAACCAATGCTTTCGCTAATGCTACAACAATAACAACAGCCACGGGCATGCCAGCAGCAGCAACAGCAACAGCAACAACAATAACAACAACTGCAGGCGCATGCACAGCAGCTACAGCTACAGCTACTGCAGCGCTCATAGCCAATGAAAAAGCGCATGCTAGTGACAACAATGCTGCAATTACAAAAACAACAACAACTCCATCCACTGCAACGCTGCAAACGGAGCAGAATTTACCATCCCACACTTCCTTAACTTCCTCCACAAAACCCACCTCGACAACGCCTGAGCGCGCGCTCGCCCCCAACCCAACCGATTTGGCAGATCACGAGCCCTACTACCAGGTGCCCCAGTCCAGCGAACCCTACTACGATGCGCCCAAGCACCTGCGTCCTGTGCCACTTTACGAGAACATCGAGGTGTTCTACACCGGTTTGGAGAACTCCACACTGGCAGGCGGCACTGGCGCCGCTCTCAATGGCAACTTCAAATTGGAGCCGCCGAAGGAGAAGCCACCACCGCCGCCCATCGAATCGCCGCCGCCTTTCGATGATGTCGACAGCATTGACAATAACACAGACACTTGGTCGTCGGACAATACTTACGAGACGATTTCATCGCGCTTGCCACACGTAAATGGCCTGGCGGCCGATCATCCTTCGCCGCCCATCAAGCGCATGAACTCGACCAAGCGCATCAAGAAGGAGTTGCGTAATAAGCGCTCGAGTTTTCTGGGCATCGACACGACGAATTTGGACGATGAGGAGAGTTATTTGGAGTTGACGGTGGCACCGCCGCCCGATATGGCGCAGCTGTTGCAGGAAGAGCGACGCTTGGAGAAGCAATTGTACCTGAAGGCGGGACTGTGCGATAGCTCAGATACAGGTGGGTGCTGTAATTTTTAATAATATTAATTTAAATATTTTAATTTATTTTTTGTTTCAATTACTTTAACTTAAGGCGAGAGCCGCGACTCTGGCGTCTCCGAGAATCATTCACGTCAGAGCAGCGAACACTACACAAACTCGTCGGAGGAGAACGATCGGCAAATCGACTCGCCGCCACACAGCCTCAAGTCGAATGAGCTCGTCTATCAGAATGAAGCGCTGCTGAGCGCCGTGCAAACGCCACTGCTGCAAACAGTCAAGGGCAACTGCGCCGAATCGTGGACCGAGTCCGCTACCGTCGCCGCAGCGGCCACCAAATCACTCACCGAGGCCACCGCCACCGCCAATGCCAAAATGCTCTCCATCGAGGAGAAAATACGCGAACAAGAGGAGGTGTTGCGTGTCGAGCGCGAGCTGCTGCAGCTCGAACAGGAGGAACTGAAGCGCCAGCGGGAGAATTTAATGCTGCGCGAGAACATGGCACGACGTGAGCTACAACATGGCGCCAAGATGCTCATGTCCGCCAATCGTCGCTCATTGCAGGACCTAAACGGTGTAGGTATGTCAGTGGCTGGTGGCGGCACCGGTCTACCGCTGCCGAATACTGCAGCCAATTTAGCCTACCAAACAGCCGTGCCACAATATGCGCTTGCTGCGCATCATGGCGTGCAACAGCCGCCAAAACAACTATTCGGCGCGCCCCTGGTAGCCGCGCAGCCGGTGCAGCAGATTTACGCAAATGTGCCCAATTTGCAGCAGCAGTACTACCAAGTGGACATCGACTACCGCAAATCCATGTCTGATCTGCAAGAGTTCTCCAAGCGGCACATGCTGCCGCCCACGCCACCAACCAAACCGATGCGCGCCATGCACGTGGCCAACGCAGCCAACACAGCTGATGAACTGGCTGCGCAACGACATTCGCTCAACGCACAAGGCTGGTGAAAATAGCCGCACCCACTGCAGCGCCGCGCGGTCACACCATTTACTCCAATCAGCAATATCACCACCAATCGACGCAGAATTTAAACGTCAGCAGCGGCAGCGTCAGCGCGGTGAGCGCTGCACCGCTACCACCACCCGTCACTAACGGCCATCATCCAGCCTTGCCTGGCAATATGTCGCGCAACACGCTACTTGCGCTCAGTGCCACACCAAAACCCAAGTACACCGACGGCTGGGTGCAAATACAGCAGCGCAAGTCTTTCGATTCGAATTTAGCCAACGATCCTGCTTGGCTTTCCGCTTACCAACAGAAGCGCAAATCCTTGCCGGAGGCATACCATGCCTACAACAACCATTGGCTGGTGCAGGAGGCCGAACAGCGGCGTATAGCAGAGCAGCGGCGTGGTAGCTCGACAGGCACAACGCCGGTGCATCAGCAGAACGGCAGCGCTGTAGCTGCGGCAGGTGGCATGAAGAGCGCGACGAGCAGCAATGGCAAACCTCTACCCGACTCCATCATACAAACGCTGACGGAACGCGTTCAAAGCAAGGGTATTGGTGAGCGAAAGAGGTCAGTTGTTTGAATAAGCTGAAAGATTGCGTGAAATTAATTCCGTTTTATTGCATTCTATAGATTTGACAACTATAATACGCAGAGCGCTACTGCTTTGGATAAAAGTCCGCTGCACGCCGCCTCCACATACTACCAACACCAACACCAGCTGTCGCAGCCGCAAACGCCAACGCATAAACGCCATCTCAGCGCTGGCGGCAGCGGTGGCGTAGGCTCGACAATTGCTGCAATGCCACCACAAACGAATGTGAATGCTTCGCCGGCTCATCAGCAACACAACAACAACAACAACAACAACAGCAGCAGCAGCCACAGCAACAGGAAAAGTGTTGAGCGTCAGCGGCAAGAAGAAGTGTTCACATTGTGGTGACGAATTAGGTAAAAGAATTAGGTAAAATTTGCTACTACGTTGGTTGTGAGTGTTTAAATTTAAAATTCCTTAAACGAAAGTAATCAATTTGAGTTGAATTAAAAATAATTTACATATGTACATATATATGTACATGTAGTTGACATGAATCGTTCACAGGGCATCACACCTTCACCATTATAGACGAATATGAGCATAAAGCATTCAATGGGTCATTCATAAGCTATTAATGAATTTGAAAGCATTATCGCTCCTCGGTGTAACGAACCACACACATCTCGATCAATAAGTATTCCACTCGTTCAACCGTAACTATTTGCTGACTGTTGTACATAAATACTTTCGTCCTCCTGCCTTCATTGTGTAGTTTATTGAATTATTGCTACCTAAGTGTACATATATCTCGTTTGACCATTGAATTTTTCATTTTCGATTTTTAATGCACATATTTCTTCTTTACATGCCTTTCCGCTGTGCGCAGACGCCCACGGCTGCACGGAAACAACTTGTCGTCATGTACATAAAGCACTCAAATATATAGTTTGGGTGTAAAAACGTATTGTAAAATAGCAAAGTATGTTTTTACTGTTATTGTTGGTTTATGTGAAGATGTTACTTTCATATCGTGTCATCAATGCAAAAGGTTCTAATTGATAAATTTGAAATTATGTTGCAAATCGTTTAATCATTGCAAATCATAAATAATAATAAGTTTAACAAAAAAAAAAAAAATGCGCATTTCCAAAACAATGGCATTTGGAGCCTATTGCATTGAAAGTGAGGAATCTTGTATGAAATAGACAATTTTTAGTTTGGAAAAGATGAAAAAAGAAACCTTCTCTCTTTTGGACCTGACTTATAGCAAACTAATTTAATGCAGAGAAAAAAATCGCCGAGTCTGATGACTTAGCGGCGTTATGGACCGGTTGCCAAAGATAAATAAATTGCATGCTTGATCAGGCAATCCTTCGATTAAAAAAGTCCACGTGCTCGTCCTAAAGCTGGTATTAGTTTCCACGCTTCAAAACATGGAAGCTTTCAAATATTTAACGCAAACATTTCCTGCTGTCAAAGCCATCAAATTCAGATAGACAGAAGCATCTTCTGACTGTCAGAGAAACACTTGTTCCTAGCTCTTTTATAATGTGGCGAGTAAATACAGCCACCCTATTAGTTAGGTCACGGCTGGCAGAGTAAGCACAAAGGATCTGTATAGATGGTTCCAGTACCCATCTAATAATTCCGGCTAAGTATCACTATACTTCTTCACATTTTAGGTTAGGTAAGGTTAAATCATTCATTAAGACCGTGAGCATTGGTCCTTTGTGATAGCGCTGCGAACAGTAACCGCTAGATTAAAACAAGAATCACTACGTTCTCAGAACGAAATTTCGTCTAAGCCACAGTGTACCAAAAAGCTGGGCCAACTAAGGGAAAGTTTTCGGATGATTCCCCACCTATCGTTAGTACATTGGCCTCTCTGTACACCTACCAGAATTGAGAGAGTCCGCTTCACAAGCCTAAGTAGATCGCTAGACCGCCTCCGGCCTACCCGCGGCCAGGAAGACTTTGCACCGGTACATGCTCTGGTTTTCCTCCATCGTTCACTGAGTTTACCTGAGGCTCATCTTTCCTTTCCAAGAGAAGTCCACAAGTAGTGAAGGGAGCTCCCACTTTCTCTCGTGTGAATTTTTACTAATTATTTCACATTTATTTTCAAGTTTAGTTTAGGCTCATTTCTTCACAATCTAATCCTTAGTCTATTGGCTCATTGGCGTATTCGTGGACTAAAAAATCTTGTCTAATGGATCGACATATCCATAAAGCAGACCCAAGCGCGATTTGATTCTTTTGATTCACATACACATACAAATAAGATAAAAATCATGGTGAGGAAGTACATATGTATGTTCAACACTCATTCTTGAAATAATTTCAAATCTATCAGTCTTAGCGCTTCCTAGGTGCAAATGCATATCTAGAATGCAATAACTCAGAACTTTGCTCTGATTTATGTAGACAGCAGTTTTTTCAAGCGTTACCAGTTTAATCTGTCACTTTGGGAATAATAAAACTTTTTCTGATATTGAAATTAACAACGTTAATGCATACCAATCATCTTATATCCATAATACAAAATAAAACTCACAGTCAACCAAAGTAAACCACATTTAAAAACTCTCTTTTCTTGCTAAGTAAATCAATATGACTAACATTCCTTGTTTCACGGCTTCGTCCAGGACGCGGTGCCGCCATGATCATCGAATCGCTGCTACTCTTCTATCACATCAATTGCTTCAAGTGTTGCGTGTGTCACGTACAGCTCGGCGATGGCTTGAATGGAACGGATGTGCGCGTGCGCAATCACAAATTGCACTGCCAAAATTGTTATTCCAGCGACGATGGCATCAAATTCAGTTGTGTTTGAGGGAGGCAAGTAAAAAAAACAAAAAGGAACCGCACTCTGCGACTATTGACGAAATGAAATGGCTGAAGGATGCGACATACAACATACATAGATATAAAATAAGCAGCTGCAAAATGGGTAAAAGCGTAATGAAATTGAAGACTGGGGAAAGTGGATGGTGGTAAATAGACTACATCACTAAAAAAAAGGAAGGAAAAAATGCCAAATTTGTTTCTTCAGTCAGAGTCAAACGTTGCATTAGGCGCCTGAAATGCTGTTAAATGTTTATGATTGATTTCAAGCTGCATATTGAAAAAAAAAATATTAATGGATGTTAATAATTTGCATGCTTATCTTTACAATTTTTAAAAGTAAAAAGCAGTGTTTCAAATTTTACATTAAACGAATTTTACAGAAAAAATATACAATATTTAGGTAAAAGTTTAACAAATGCGCTAAATGCTTATGATACTTAGAAAAAAAAAAAAAATGAGAAATCAAAATATTGAAATCGTCTGCAATTATTTGTGTAAAACGCAAAATAAAACTGTGCATCTATTTATGTTTGCGCAGCTAATTAGTAAACTGACCGAATTGTTAAACATTTAATGTTAATCGAATTTTTTCACTTTTGAAGAATTTACATTTGTGAATTTCAAAGTCGAATTAAAATTGTTACATACATATGCATGTATGTATATTAAAAAAGTATATAAAAATATTGAATGTTAGAAAAATGCTAGTTGAAAAATATGTAGAAGATGCAAACGGTTTAAAGTTTGGCAAAGTGGAGATGAATGCAATTACATAAATACATACAAACATGCTGCGCGTACATACATACATACATATATATACATGCGTACATACATACATGTGCGCGCAAATAGCATGCAAAACGCGTGCGAAAATCAAAAAAAAAAAAATATGTATCTCTACACATCTCATAATCTGCATGGCAACTTTTTATGCTCCAAATGAATGTTGAATTTGCAAATTTTGATTGTTGTTAAATGTTGAATGCAAGTTGGAAAATACTACTTTTTGCTTCATCGAAAAAAGCGTTTATCCAAAACACGCGAGTCAATTGACAATGAAAATCTGAAACTAAAAAAATAAAAAATAATTTTAAAAATCTTTAAGAAATTTTAATAAATATTTTAGGTCTCGTTTTTTTTTTCTTTTTTAATTGTAATATACTACACTGAGTAACAATGAATTTTTAATGCTTAAGCGTACAAGAAAACAAAAAATTAATTGTAATATTGTATCTTTATATTTAAGCATCTTATTTAACACTTTGTATTTAAACACAATTACATGATTATATCTATACATGCAAATATATACATACATACATGATAACCCACATATTATACATATCTACATATTTTATTTGCTCTTCTATAAAATTAGGTTATATGACTTTTGTGTATATAGTTTTTTTTCGCTGAATATACATATTTATTTATAATTTCTATGTGCAACTAATAAAAATTAAAAAAAAAATAATATCAACATATATTTTTCTTATACATACATGCTTGGCAAGGTGTGAATTTTTTGCCTGTTTTTAAAATAATATATTGAATAAAAAAAAAATTGGCAGCTTTGAGTGGAAAGTCAAAATAAAATTTACTTGCAGCTAGCTCTAACGCCAATTTCGCTTACATAAATTTGAAAGCAACCTGAAACAGATTTGGAAAAAAAGTTTTTTTCAGCTTTCTCAGTTTCTGGCATAATTTTTTACATCAAATTCACTGTGGGTCTGAATATTTAATATTAACTGCAATTTTTTAGCAAACTGAACAACAAAAAAAAAAAATTAAATTTGTTATTTTTTTTTTTGTTATTTTATGCTATAAAATCTAACACAAATTTTTCATCAAAAATTTATAAAAAATAATCAGAACATTATCTAAAATTGAAAGCGCCTCTAACACCTCTATTCTAACATAGTCACAAAACTCAGCTCATCACAAAAATTTGATTTTAAGTGCTAGAAAACGCCACAAAAACTTAAAAATTTGTATTGTAGCGCATATCTGTTGCAGTGGCAAACTTTGTGGCGCAGTCGAAATGACAGCAGTGATGAGCTAAGGTTTGTGACTTTGTTAGAACACGTCTGTAAATGTTCATTAAGATTTCAAGAAATTTATTTATTAATTTGTAAAAATTTAAGAAGCTTGCGCTTCACGTAAAAAATTGGTACAATTTTCTGCAACTTAATTGCTGACTTTTTTTAAACTTTTTAACATCGGGTCAATCAATAAGAATACATGTTAAACAAAAAATCTAAGAACAAAAATTTTAAGAACAGGTTTTTTCCGAGCTTTTTAATACGAAATTTTTTTTTGTGCAATGAATTCAAAAATATTTAAGTCAATTTTTTAATAAAACATACACCCAAATAACGAAAAAAAAGTCAGCAACAAAATAATCACTGTTAGGCATTTGAAAAACTAAAAATCTTTAATGGAGTTAAATGTACCTAAATGTATAAACAAACCCTTCCACACATAAATACCTAAGCATACAACTGCACGTACATAATTGCATATGTGCACACACTTACAAAATTAAAAATTAGAATTTATTTATTTATGTATATGTATCCGTGTATAATATTACATTTCTTAATAAATTAATGCTTTTAACTTTTTAATAGTAATCTGTAAGTAAGAATCAATTCCGCGATTTCAACCCTCAATTTCAATTTAAAATTATAGCTGTTTACACTTTAAGAAATAAAATCAAAAAAAAAAATAACTTTTTTTCATTTTTAAAACTTAAACCACTTTTTGTACTACTTGGCACAGTATTTTTCAATATTTGGCACAGTTTTGTTTTGCAAAATTGCATATGTATATCGCTTAAAAGCATTGTGCATAGTACATCCCTTCTGCATACATACAAACGCGCAACACACTCTCAAAATTATATATTAAGCGTGTCCTTATTTGCACTAATTTTATGCATACATACATACATACATACATACATACATATATATATTAGTGTATGATTTCTTTCATCTTATTCTCACTTTTATTCTGTCTTATATTTGTTTTAATAATTTTTCTGTAAAAAATATAATCATTGCTATATATGCTATGCTTAGTTTGTAAACGAATTATACATATATTAATGAATCGATGGAATTTTATTACGAAAATCATTATTATAATAAAGCTATGTATTTAAAATATATATGTATACACACACACACACAATCGATGCTTAGGCGAATTAAATTTAAATGAAATTGTAATTTGTTTTATTTCATTCACGGAACGCAAAGGTTGAGTATACGCTGCGGTGTCTTCTCATAAATATCAAATACCTATGTACTATTGTATTGGTATGGAATACATCGCTCCGGCAAGCGCATAAGAAGTTAAAATTGATGGCCACATCTGCATTGCATTTTGATGTAATTTTTTATTTTTTTGTGGATTATGAAGTTCTTTCAAGCAAACCCAATCAAGACTGCGTCCATTAATTTACCGGTTACAACGTCATCCCTCAAAAGCTTGGTGCGTCTGTACAAAGTTCAATATGGTGGCTCATATAAGGCGGTAGAAATTTCTACAAAACGTTCAGTGCATGCATAAGTAGTACATACATTGTGCTAGCAAAATTTTTCTTTTAATTAAATTTTTTTTTTTTATCGAGGACGGAAGGATGGCTGAAATGTTTCCATGGATTCGTATTCAGTTTTTTTTTTTTTACTTCTGTCTTTCTTAAATTTTTCCCTAGGAATATTGAGTTTTCACACATCATACTGAGACTGTTCGAATTTTGTGTTTGACTTTATAAAATCACGAAGACCTCGGATCTGCTTAATATATGGAGCACAGAAATGTGTAGGGTAGCAGCAGCGATCACCAGGCACTCACCTCTACACAAAAGTGCTTCGAAACTAAAACATTTCTATGTATAATGGAAGCTAACTGCTTTAAGATAGCAAATAAAATTTCGAGCATTTCCTGTTCCTGAAAATACAATGTAAAAAAGTACCACGAAAACACATATTGACGTAAGTGCCATTATACAAAATACATCCAAAAAATTAGCACCGCCAACATGTTCCCAGAAACATGTTGCTAGCGACCGCTGTGTAGATCCCAAATGTTGCCCGCATTTAGGCGCGAGTTGTAAGTAAACTGCTTATAAACATATGTATATGCGCATATTTTGTAATGGATTGTTTCATACAACTGACTTTCCTTGCAGATTTCAGGTAATAAATAAATAAACTTTGTATATACACTTTTAATTCATATACGGTACACGCTTAAAGCTCAGTTAGTCTACACCATAGCTGGGCAAAACGCTACTCGCGAGTAGCGTCTGCGTCGCAGCGCTTAAGGCCCGTCCACATACAACTTTGGCGTTGCGTTGGCGCTGGCGTCGCTTTGACAGCGGCGCGCGTAACGCCCGTGCTTGCTACAATGAACGCTTAGCACAGAATACTTTGGTCACTAAATTAACATACTAGCGGCTGATAAATCAAAATTTTTACATCAATAATTGCATTAGAAACTATATTTCTTGCCCGCATTCGATTAAAAATTAAAATTAAATCACATAATTTTGATTATTTAGAACAGCTGACGAACGACGCGCGCGAAAAGTTGAGAGTTGGCCATCTTTCTGCGTTGTGTTGGCGTTGGCGTTGCCCAACTTTGGTTATATGGAGACTTTCATATAAATGCATGTATTCATAGTCAGCTGTCGAAGCGACGCCAACGCCAACGCA